>NW_019174272.1:7933769-8154613 GCF_002260705.1 Seriola dumerili | reverse complement strand
ATATATATATATATATATATATATATATATATATATATATACGTATATATATGCACATTTTGGACTCTATTCTGTTGTTTTTTTTGTTGTTTTGTTTTGTTGTTTTCAGAAAAACAGTTGTTTAAAATCTTTCTGAATGAAAACAAACCTGAAGATACTATTTTTCTCAAGTTAGTGTGACAAAAACATCTGAGTAACCTATGACCTATGCATCATTTTACCTGCTGACACCTCTGGAGTAACTTTTGTTTCTAATTTAAAGCTGCACTTATCAATTTTTTATATTAACAGTGGGAAAAATAAGTATATATCATGTGAAAGAGGTCAGTTATTGTCAAATTATGACCCTCCCACCCTCCACAACATCGATTTGGTTTTTCAGCCACAACTTTAATCTTGTAGTTCAGTCTGTTTTGTGTCTTTTTGGCTGTGCTGTTTTATAACATGTACAGGTATGTGTTATATTTGAAAGCTGCATATTACACTTCAGCTTCTCTTGTTTATGTAGTTTTTATTTGTTTACCTTTAGTTGTTATATAATTTTAATCGTTTAGCTTCTGTGTCTGCTAAGCATTCCCATTTTGATAAGTGTTATATAAAAACAATTATTATTATCTCAGGTAGGTACACGTAGTCGTAGTCGTAGTCGTAGTCGTAGTCGTAGTCGTAGTCGTAGTCGTAGTAGTTTGTAGCTGTTGTTGTTGCAGCCACAGTCTTCCCTGGCATCTTCTAGAGCAGAAATACAAGAGGGAAACATCTGAAAGTCACAACGGAGGTAAATAATTAATAGCAGAGAATATACTTAATATTCCACCAGCTGAGACTCCCAGTTGAACTAGTAGGCCAAGCATGTGTCAATATGAGCATATATTGGGTCCAGATATTGAAAGCATGGATTGCACAAAACAAATAACACAGACACACCACATGACACATAGTGTTTGAAAGTCTATAGGCCTACAGGAAATGCATGCCTGTTCACTTTTATTACAGGTCTCTTTTCCATTTTATAAAAAAAAGTGTAGATATTGAGTTTATCTTGGAATAGTTTATCATCTCAAATATGCACAGGAGCAAGGAAGAAAATAGCAACGCAAATGTCAATCCTCTCCAGGATGCTTGAAGCTTTGTTTAAATGCCAATCAGAGATGGGCTGAGGAGGAAATGGAAATGAAAGCTTAGAGTACAATTCTCAACAGATGGGACTCATCTCAGAAGTGAATTTAGAATATTTATTCAAATATTCATTCTTACAGGTTCCCTTTTGAATTGTTTTTCCTTTTTCACTCACAGAAGAACAAAGGATAGATGAGTGGCGGGATGGTGTGCATGTGTGTACCTGTTTGTGTGTGTGTGTGTGTGTATGTGTGTGTCTGTTCTGCAACTTGTGTACTGTGGTCATTCGTTGCATTGTCGAGGTGGTAAGTGTTATTAAAGATAGAAATAGCCTTGCTATGCCACTTTACAGTATTATCGTAGACAAGGTATTGATTTGACCTGTGGGTTGCTTTCATTTGCAAGTATCGTTCCTGCTCGGGCGTGATGTACTCACTTCTCCCTCTTTACTCATCTCTGAATACAAATGAGGCTCCTTTTATCTATCTAAATAATCAGCCGTGTCTGTTCAAATGTAGGCAGCTGCTGATGCCCTTGCTGTGGTTCTTTAAGGGGACATTTGCACAACAAACATACGTGACAGCGCTAGTCCTTACCTCTGCTGAGAAGGACATTCAATCTACAGTCCTTATGAAAACGAACTCACTTTCAGACTTTCCAGAGAAATTTCAAAGGGTAGTCTTGCAAATTGAGGGGCAATCTGTCCAAGGTTGTTCTCAGAAGAAAGGAGCACTTTTATCTTACTCCTTGATAACCTTTGCAATCAGTCTGTGAATAGTTGTAATCGGGAACAGTGGGGTAAAATACATCACTTGCTACCTCTCTGATGGAAAATCAACAATTAATCACCATTGCTGTGCTCTGCTACAGATGATAATCATCAATGGAAAGTGTATTGCCATCTTAACAGAGATGAGGGACAAAACATACCAAATCATTTCCTGTGTTCTTTGGGGAAAATTTGCCAAGGACGCACTGTACACACTGTTAAAGAAAAACATTTTTGAGCAGTTCTGCTTCCTGTGTCCTCTCCAGACACTTTAATAGCATGTAAGCAAAGAAAAAATTCTCCCAAACATTTCTAAGTGTCATCAGCAAACTGTTTATAATACAGTATATTGTAGTTGTAAAAAGACATAACTGTACACTCAGAAAAAAAGCGGCTGCCCGTTCAGGAACGCTGAAGTTAATGAGCCCTCTGACGGAGATGAAATAGACAGCTTTCAAGTTTGTTTTGAATGCTGTTTAGCAGGCTATGGTGCTAGTTAGCATACAATTTTCTCCTATTTTCACAAAATATATTATAGGCTACAGTGGAAAACCTATAATGACATTCATGTTTGTCCATCCTTCTGAAACTCCTCTCCACGATTGACTCCCCACCTTCCAGACAGACCCTTGGGTAAATAGCAGTCACAGGCAACAGAAGACCCCCAGGTAAAAATCGTTTAGTTGTTTAGTTTGCTAGTTTTAAGCCACTAACGTCAGCCTAAACTCTGATAGCATCCAGAACTGGCTTTAACACAACCTACAAACCCACCTAGATACCTCTAAAAACTCAAGGTTGAATTCTTAGGTTTAATTCATAAACCTAAACTGCAAAACAACATATTTTTAATTTAGATTCTACTCTATAGAGGGCATTCATTCATTAAATGTGATCTGTGCTGATAGTAGAGTTTTTTTTTTATCTGCCAGATAATCACTTAATGACCAAATATAATAAAACAGCCACACTCGTAGCATTTACCTTCCAAAGCCTTATTTACTTCCATATTTACCTCACTAATGGGGATCTTGGTTTTCTTGTCCCTGTTGTGGTGAAGCCAGTTCCAACCACACTGTCCAATCAGTAATGATTTATGGTTTGTTTGTTTCATGAGACAGAAAAGGGTAGCCTTTGATACCCACAAACAATTGTGGCGCCGGGTGCTCTTGCTTTAAATTGATTCTCTTCTGTATCTGCGTTGGAAAATGCACTTGCTCAACCTCAAAGATCAATTGCTTTTCAGCCATATGGTCTTCAGACAAAAATGGAAAGAAGAAAACAATGTGGATAAAAAAACAATTACCGCAACAACACAGTGTGTACTGAATCATATTTTTGGTGTATTAGTCTTTTTCTTAGCGTGCAACACTATTAAAGGCATGAATAACTTTTAGGCTAAAAACATACAACAGGACATGGAGATTGCAAAACCAAAAGAAAAAAAAACATGTTTGTATTTAACCTGTAGTTCAAACATCAACTATATGAATAGAATACTCTAGGGAAGTGGAAATTGTGTTTTTAACTTCAATAGCAGACTAACTAGAGATGACCTTTAGTCTGGTACGGAGGTAGCAGAATCATTTCAACACTTACCAAACATGGACACATTTGTTTCAGCAGAGGTGGAACATTTGTCACCAGTCATGGATCACTGGGAGGCTGAGATGCACACGGAACAGGGTTCTTGCTGATTTACCATTATTGCAGAACTAAAGACTTTAGTGAAACCATCTACAATAAAAAACTTTGACTCATGTGGCAGCACTGACATTTAGAAAAGGTTTGTGTCCAGGGTGAATGCACAAAGTCACATAACACGATAAAGCACAAAGACAAAGATCTGAAAGGAGGTAATATGGTTGGATTGTCCAGAACGTTTATTTTTGAAAACAGGCATACGATAATGTCAACATACAATTGGGATGGATTGCTAATGGCAGCCACAAGGTGCATGTCAAGAGTGCACAACCTGATCATTCGTGCTATTGCCCTTTTACAAGACACACTGCTGTATAATATCAGGAGTGGTTTTATGAATCCAGGGTGGAGTCAAAATTGTTCCACAGCCGTCCCAGCTGCCGGATCCAAACGATCCACTATTCAAGACACAGTGTCCAGTACTTCAATAACAATACTTTGTTCAGAGGGGATAAAAAATTAGGTAATTTAATTCTAACTGAAAAGCAGTTTCACCACCATTTCTGGTTGAAAGTGGGGGTCAAAGTTTGCTTGTGATTGGCCAGTGAGCCCCAGAACATGCATGAATGACAGGCACACAGACAGGGTTGCTAAAACCTCTCTGTTTTTGACAGTCTACCAGGCCACCAATGTGATGCGGCCCACCGGGATTTGCCTGATGGCCAGTGCTACCCCGCACTTTGACAATCCACGTAAAGACAACTTCAAACACTTGTCACTGCAAGTAGCTTCAAGAGATAATTGTCAAAAAAAATTTAATATGAAGACATCATGCAATGTGACACTGATAAACACATGTAGGGTATTTGTGTTTCCCACTACAGCTGGTCTGTGCTACTTTATACGCAAAGGTTCTAAAAGCAAAACTAGAAAAAAAGATCAAAGACTTATTGATGGTCAATCATCAGCAAGATAAACACTCAATGTGGTGCAGATGTTCATGTCCCCCTCAGGATGAAATGTATCAATTATTTTAGCAAATGTGAGTATGCTAATATGCTAAACTAAGACAATGAACATGATACCACTCGAGATGAATTGTTAATTATTTTAGCAAATGTAAGTATGGTAATATGCTGAACTAAGACAGTGAACATGGTAAACATAATACTTGCTAAACAGGAATAATGTTGTTGTGAGCTTGTTCAATGCTGATGTTACCATTTAGCTCAAAGCAGTGCTGTGCCTCAGTACGGCCGATGACAGGAATCATTGCTGATATTTTCTGTGGTAGTGTAAATGCATTGTCTAACTTCTAGATGCTACTTCACAGAGGTCTTTTAAGGCTGTTTGGAAAGATGACCGTTGCTGTTGTTTATTCTCACAATGACAGTTTAGCTGCTTAGTTTGTATTTTGTTCAGAAGTGTTAAATCAGTTTGTCCAATGGGAAGAGAGCTGTCCAAAATATAATTTTATTTTGGCTAAATGTGGCAAATCCTAACCTCTCAAATACAGAGATGGGACAAGTGCTGGCAGCCCTGCTCTCTCCTCTTGGATGGTGTAACTGTATTTTTTACAAGAAATCCTGGCAAGAAGTGAAGGAAGATTTAGTATGACGTCAAGTAGCTGAAATCTGACTCTGCCTTGATCTCAACCTACATTTTAGCTATGTGCCTACGTATACCTTCCCTTCCCATTTGCCAAAGACCTCTGAATGTTATTCGCCGTCCTGTATTGACAGCCTTTAGATTGCTTTCCATGCTTGATTGATGAGGAGGTGAAACAAGCACAGTCTATCCACTTTCTTAGCGAACTCTATCTCTTGTGTGAGACACTCCATAATTTATTCAGGTTGCTCTAAAGGTACTGTGCTGTTCCATAAGTCCCCATGACTTAAATAGCTGCAGTACTGTCCTTGTTGCGTGTGTGAGTGTATTTTCTCCCTCTAGGTGCTGTTCTCCCTCTTTAAAAAAAATGGGATCACAAGTCCTATTTTCCACGTTCCAGTTTGAAGAGCAAGTAACTGAGCCAGCAGTTCTGTGGATGCCAAGTTATGCTCTCCTGACCTGCTGGCACTCAGACAATGAAGACATCTATTACAACAGTAGTGAATTTCATTAATGGAAGCTGTGACTTTTTGAGCATGTACAGTAATCTCAGTGTTTCTGAAAACAATTGTATACGGGCTGGTAATTAATTATCTCCTGTCAAGATGATATGTAAAGCGATGCTATTTTAATTTGGGGTCCTCAGGAACACTCATTAATCTTTCCGAGATACTGCTCAGTGCCCTAGGCCGTGTTGTTTTCTGTTTATTCTTTCCTGTATCATGATATGATGTTTTCATGCTTTGTCTCCACATTTTCATGTTTTTGCTCTTTGATTTCAAGAAAACATAGCCATACAGGACACACTCCCCCAACTGCTGAAGGCATGCAGGGACATGAAATATGTTGTTCTGTAACAAGCCTCCCGAAGCACTCGATGCTCCTCATGTATGGTCAGTAAGTAGGACACATTCATAAACATGCTGCGATGCAAGCAAGACACCAGAAACTGCTGAGTGCAACACTGGTCCTTAAAGTCAAAGCAAAATGCTTTTTTGTACCTCTTTCTCACCAGTAAACTGAAGCCCAGCCTCTCAGTCTGCCCCCCCCACCCCCCCATGACAAGATGGGTTTTGACAGTCCTGTGCCAAGTGTTTGATCCATGGGCCCGGAGTGAAGAAGCGCGGGCCCCAGGGTTTGACAGCGACAGTGCTGCAGAGCCCAAGGGACCGAGCATCAGCCACCGCTCTCAGATGTGAGCCGAGCATTTTCTCCTTCCAACATCGGCCAAACATTCCCCAGACCTCGGCACGTCGACATACACAATGCACCGGGCTGCATGCGCTGTCAGGGAGGAACAAGAGCATTTCACTGCGCTTCCTGTGTGGCCCCGATTCACTCTAACTGTTCAAGACAAGGCCAAGGCGCTCGGGCTCTGTTGTGTTGTTCCTCATGCAGTTGTTTCAGTGGAAATGGAGATTTGCTTTGGAGTTTGATTTCATTACTGTGTGTCTTGTTTGTTAGTGTTTGCTTGGGATTATAATTTCCATAAAACCACATCCTGCAAGCATGAAATATTTTATTGATGCAACACAAAAAGGTTATTATTTGGTTTTTCAAAATGTCAGCGCACAGGAATATCATCAGGATTAATTTAAATGATAATTCCACCTGTCGTTACTGGTACAAGTGTATTCAGGTCCAGTTTAAAGGAAAAAAATATTTATTCGGAATAAAAATTTTATATTCATATTTATATTATTATTTGTGCATTTTGTTTGTCTAAGTCAATTGGTTTGCCGAGCCGATTTTTAGTCAGGGTTGAGTGTGTTGAATGTGTTTCTAGAGATAGCACTGTGTGCAGCGCTACCTGTGCACCACTGGTCCTGACTGACTGTAATATCTCAACAACTGTTGGGTGGGTATCCCCAGAAGAAACCTAGTGCCACTCTTACGCCCTGAAAAGAGGAGATATGAATAAAGACGTTCTGACATAATGCTTCCTCTCTGGCTCTGAGAATCTACAGTATTATGTTCCAACAGTTATACTAATAATTCTTCTTTCAAGGTCAACTTTCCAGCCTACTTGTCTTTTTTCACTTTTCTCTTACAGGTAAGTGTATTGTCATTTCTCACCTTTCCTTAAACAGATAAAATCAAAAGTTACAGGCATTTCTGAGAATAGTCCATTAATCAGTAAACATAAACTTAAATTATCAAAATAAACATTGTTATATATCTTGTTCCTAGTCATAAACAATTACTTCAGAAAGGTACACACACATCAGTAATTAATCACACAGACAGTAAAAGTTATCCACACATACACACATGAGTAATCTTGTACTCTGAATGTGTGTCTTATAAGCTAAACATGATCAAAATGCACACAAGATGTGTGGTACCTTTGCTGGCTACTGAGGGAACGGAGCCTAGCTAGCTGCTTATATAGCCGTATACGACTAGCAATCTAAAAACTGAAATAATGCTTCCAACACTTAACGTACAATTGGCATGTTAACAAAACACAAACACAACCATTTGAAGTCCAAGAGCATAAATATGTGCTTTTGTACCTGAAAAGGGGATATATCAATGAAGATGTTCACACTCGTTGCTTCGTCTCTGGCAGCTTCATTAAGATTGAGGCATCGCAAATGAGAGTTTCCCCTTCAGAGCTCTGCAGGTATGATTAATCAATTACAGGTGTCACAACAGGTCCTCTGATAGGTAGGCAGCCTTATGCTTATTTTTAAGTTTTCTAACCCTGTTTAAATTTTTTTTTAACATTTTCACCTCTTGTGTAAGTTGTATATTGAGCCTCAATTGGCATCCAATACTTGTGATGTCACTAATCATGTCACTAATCATGCTTGTAGCCACATGCACGTCTCAAACTGAGTTTTAAGGTGAGGACGGAGAAACTTTCACTGTTCAACAGATTGAAAACAACCCTCTTCTGCCATACTCTATTTATACGTCTTTCTGCACAGTGATGCTCAAACATGCAAGGGACATAACAACATGTCAGCATTTTGGGTGGAGATAAGGTTTTCTGTACGTCTGCTGCCCAAAAATTGTACTACAGTGCTCTTGTCAGTCATTACTGCCATAGCGTTGCCCTGTCATATTGTAATCCAGATGTTAGAGAGGTTGTTGAAGTGTTTTTGCCATTCATTTGTTGTACCCAGATGTGAGAACATCTGCCTTCCACATGGCACTCCTTATTTATTAATGGGAATATTTCCAGTGCAGTAATAATTCATGAAATTGAACTTTGACGAAAATGAAACATAAAATCATGGCACCACGGCTGTGCACATAACAGTCTTTACCGCCTGTTACTCAGTTTCCACGGTGCCATGTGTGATGTTCCAGCCTGCTCTCTATGACAGAGGCATTGTTTCACATCTCATCTGTGCTTTTACTCTTACCCCCCAAAAATCTGACCGGCAACCTCTAGGGATGAAAAATGAAGTCAACACAGAAGTGCCAAAAACTGCAGTTCCTCAAATGGCTACTTGAGACTGGCTCCGAACTCAAGTCAATCCCCATAGACTCCCATGTTAAAATGCCCAACTTCACAGAAGAAATGAACATGTTTACAGCCTGGTACAAAAAAACGTTTTGGTCTCTACGGCTAATTTCCCCCTTCATGACAACTGCACGGGGTGAATTTTTATATAACTCACCCATTTATATTTTATTAAGGCTTAAAGTTTTGCATAATTGAGAGTGAGCGCTTTGGGTGACAGGTGGGTGCTGTCACAGGCTGTTGACTCATTGGCTGTTTGTGCCTTGTGTGTTTGTGTTATGCAAATATTGCATTAACATGGCTTCGTGGTTAATTGATTAACAGAACGTGAGGAAGTCTGTGCTCCTGTATTTTGAGGACAACGAAATTCTTGTGTTATTTTATTTATACGTTAGCACTAATTAGCAGGTATCAGTGTGCTCACCACACCTGGCTTGGCCTTAGCTTAGCCCGTTAACCAGCTAATGAGCCAGCAATTGAATTTGCTTTGAGTTAGCCTTTGAACAGCAACAACCAGCTGTGCTAACGATGCTAACGGGAGCGTCCATATGTGGTCTATGAGAAAATCACACATCACCCATTGAACCTGTTCATTGTGTTGAGGCAGCTCTGGAGGCAGAAAAAACATGCTACTGAAAAGTAACAGTTTACCACAATAGATACAAGGTGAAAGTAAAGCTGCCTTCACAGGTCTGATGATGAATGGAGGAATGAAAAGAGAAAAAAGAAGAGGTTTTGGCCAGTGTTGGGAGAGGAGTCATTAAAGCGCACAGTGCAGTCTGTCCTCCTTTTCAGACTTGGTGTCACAGGTCAAATACAGTTGGCATGAGAAAAGCATCTTCAGTGCCAGACGAAAAGAAGACTCCACTTAACTGTTTAATTAGTACACACAGACTGAGTTCATCAGGTTTGTTTTGTGGAGGTTGAAAACTGAAGAGCACATAACTGATGGAGATATATCATATTCATCAGATACACGCACTAGTTTAATACATAATTTATCATTTTCAATTGATTGTTTCCTTACTACGTGCAAGGCCTAATATTGATTTTAAAAATAATAAATCAGTTCGGCATGAATTGTAAAAGATAATTTGATGTTATATCATTTTTCCTCTTTAGTGTGGTCTCCTGCTGGATCCTCAGTGTTTATCAGTGTTTATTGTTCAGTAGCAATTATTCAGAGATAACGAGTGTAGATTGGAAATTTGTTTGATTTGTTGTTTGTTAGATGTTCGAGAGTAATTAAAGTGTTAATTTAACATTATCGGTGTGGATAAAACATGGGCACAACATTGACTGGTAATCAGTGGTAATGGGAAAACCTGCATATTTTCAGTGCAGCGACAATGGATACTGGCAGCAGAGAATGTGTTGGGCTATATTGCAATGTTCTGGTGTCTGGTGAAAATCATAGAAAAATCTTCAGCTACCCCTTTTGAATTGACAGCCACCAATTTTACAGTTAGTCATATATAGACTCTTCCAAAAGTTAGAACCACCTGGATGGTTGTAGAGATATAACATGATCAGGAACAGGAGGGGAAAACACAAAAGAAGATTTTGTCCGTAACAGTGCTGACTTTTATGTGTAGTGTAGTATAATATTTGCCATGTTGCAGTCTGGAGAAAGCACAATTCATAGACACAACTGCATGCAAGTAAACATGTAGGGGTAAGACTGGTCAATATGTGCAATAACCCTATGATGTTTTGAATTAAAACTATTTAATTTACTTTGACTTCATTTTCATTTGTGTAAATATGGTGATGCCACTTAAATACATTTAAATTTGAGGAATACTGATCAAACAACATACAGTTTCTCCTATCAACTTTAAAATACCTGATAGACATACCCAGAGCCATATGTAAATTGAAAGAGTCTTTTATCAAAGAAAGCAGAATGGATACACAGCTTTGCTTTTTATACAGTGGACAGAGGAAGTAAAGTAGAGCTTGAAAACCTTGATTGTTTGTCCTTACTGATACAGTGTCGAGACATTATTTTTTATTTCAAATTAACCATGATGACATTTGCTTTGTACAATAACAAGGTTTAACTTAGGAAACATTTTCAGTCAGTTTTCTGTTTTCTGTCTCTATTACACTGCAGCTTCTCGTCTTGTGCTAAATATGCTCATACTTGTACAGTGAACAATACCCAATGATGGACACTTGTAAGCTTGAAGGATGTTAAGTCGATTTCTCTGCCTGGCTGTGTAACTGTCTTGGCTGGAAAATGTTTGGCTCTGAAAAGATGATCTTGAATGATGGAGTGAACACTGACTGCTTAAAAGGAGAGAGAGTAACGTGCTGCTGCTTGGAAAAGAAGTGCCCGAGGAAAAGAATGCTTGTGCCATTTTAAGATACCAACCCATCTCAGCTCTCAGATCCATTAAGTGTGACATCATCCTCTGACTTGGGTGATAGGAGCATGGACATGGTACTTCAGATACACAACAGTTATTTTCTGACATATAATACATCAGAGAATAATCCCATACAGCACCAAACAGGAGACAGGCTAAGCTAGCGCAGGCAGGTAAACATAGTGGAGCTTTTAGCAGCTAAAGAAACACTTGCCCTCATGAACTGGTGGAGACCAAAACAGAGCTAAAAGGAGAGTGAACACACTCACACTCCAAATTAATTCTTAGGGAGTAAGCAACTGATTGTTAACAGCTAACAAGTTCGCCATAGCAACTTGGTATTATCAAAGATGTCTCTGTGATGTCACAGTTGTGGTTACAGCTTTTTTTTCCAGTTAATGCAGGTTTAAATTGTAATTGTTTCCCTTTGAAAGCGCTCTCTGCATCAATGCAGGTTTACACAAGATTTGCTTGCCTTCAAAAATTTATGTCAGTTTCACTCTTTATACATGAATATATAGTATTTGACACACATAATAATTATTTTGTAAGCCTTAGAGCTGAAAACACGTTGGCCTTTATTCACAGTCCTCTAGTCCACTGACCTGCTGCTGGTAAATAAACAATAATGGAAAGTTATTTTTCCTCTAGAGTACTCCTTTATATTTTGTACTTTTCAGGCCAGCGTGGCTCAGTTGAAGGAAAACTTTCTCTCAGCTATCAAGGCACAGCATGCGGCTTCTGTTTCTGTAGCTACAGTATTTATGAGAGATTAATGCTTTTGTTTAATTTCAGCCCAAGGGAGGGCTGGGTATTAAGAAAAATAACCCAGGGGAGATCCATTTAGTTCCTTACTTATGGAGTTTTAATATCTTTCATGATGGAATGAATTTAATGATGCACTTATCATTAGTGTTTTAATAATGACTAAATTGAGTGTTTGTGACTCTGCACCTTTGTATCATTGTTTGAAGCAATACAGGAACCTTAGTGAGAGTTCGATGAGAAGATCGATACCATTCTTACTCTGGCTTTATATTTACTATGCAGACATGAGACTTCTCGTCTAACTCTTGGCAAGAAAGCAAATAAATATATTTCACAAAATGTTGAACTATTTCTTTAAAATTCAGCAATGTTTAGGGCCTACTCTGTTTGCAGAAAATGTAAGTGTTTTCATACAAAGTTTTAACTGGTGTTCATGTTGCTTTGCGGAGGTTTGCTAAAACAGAGCAGAACACAGGTGGCAACTAACAAAAAGGATGTAGAGAAAGAAAAAGTACAAATTCAATAGGTACTAACCAGGCACCTTATTACAGAAACTTCCTAACTTGTAGATCTTAACTGTTTGGTAACCATGATAATTGGGGTTAGGACCTGATTTAGGTAAAAAGCCATTGTAGTTGAATAGTTCCTATAAGTCAGTGTTCCTATCCTAACTTCAGATTGGGAAAGTGTATTACACAAGCTTCCCAATTATGATCAGCTTTGAAGAGGTCTCTCCCTGTTGTGGTGCAACTGACAAATGTGCCGTTTTTCTGCCAAAGTGGCCATTTGTTGTGTTTCTCAATGAGATAGCTAAAGGGTTACAAAAACAGCTCAGTGAAATGAGATGAGTAAAATCGTGTTGGTTGCTAGGTAACAGACATAAAAGTTGATTACCGATGTTGGGTTGAATATTTAGGATTTCCTAACCTGAGATAAGATAGGATGAAGTAAGATAAGATAGGATTCCTAATGTTTGCTAGGATTTGCTTCTGTAATACCAAATTGTAATCTTATAAATCTTATACTCTTAATTTGAGAATTAAGATAGGAAGTTTCTGTAATACAGCTCCAGATGATTAAATTAAATGAGTGATTATCCATAAAATTGAAAAATAAATGCAATAATCATGAACAATAATGGCAGGATTAATGTAGACAGCACAGCCCAAAGCTTTCCAGAATAAGCTGTGTATTTAATATTTGTTTTTTGCAAGTGCGTTACACATCTCAACACCTCTCTAACATTTTACTCAACATGAAATTTTGTTAAAGAGGGTCCTTGGTGAATTTGGTTTGAAGTCATGCTCCAGACGGCTGAGTAGTGAAGTAGCCTTGGGCATCCTTGTAATTCTAGCGCTGATCCCAAATGGCATCTGTTTGTGTGTGGAATTATTCAGCTGGCCTCTTGTTCAATTCATTCATTAGTTTTTTTTCAACTAAATTCTACTAAACTACTTCAAACTCGTTAGTCATGTAGCTAAAGTTTATGCACCCTCAGGGACTGAGAGGCTTCTGGGTTTGTGGAAATGAACAAACTGCATTAATCTTGTCTTTATTGTAGCAACAAACTAAATAATCTTCACTTAAACCTAGAACATATAGTACATACTCTCACATCTAAGGCATAACACAAGCATTTCAATCCTCAACCTTCTAGTCCCAACCGACCATTTCTTAAATGCCCTCATAAGGGCACAAAAAATGAATGAGTTCTGTTGATAAATAATGAGAATGAGATTAATAAATGACAAAGAGTTTTTTGGCTTAACAGTATGAGAGATTCACATTCCTCCAAAAACTACACAAAAAAACCCCCATCACCAAGCAACAAGAAAACGAGAGAAAGAAAGCCAAGATCTCATAAAGTCGTCCTAATCCACTTCTAGCTGATTTGAGACTAGATACATGATTACAAGCACTTTTCAGTGTGGTGACCTTTTAAGAGCATAATCACAGTCAGTGTAAATTTAGAGCCTTTAGAGCTCAGCAGCTGGGTAAAGATCATGAATGTTAGATATAAATCACTACCACCTCTACCATTCTGCAAAAACGAGGCATCAAACCCAAGACATGGGTTTGATCCTAAATGTAAAAGAAATTATCTGCATCCATATCTTCAAAGGTTTAACTAACTGATTGTTCAGCACCTGGAGGTTTACAGCACACAGAAACTGGAGCAAAGTGAGAGATCTCTATTGTTTCTTCTCTGCAACATGGCAGTAACACTACTATCATTAAAGATTTCTATCTTTCTAGGCCAGAGACACCATAAATGTGTGGCCACACATTGTAACACTACTGCCTCAATAATAATAACAATAATAATAATAAAAGCATGTTACGCTGCGTGTTATGATAAGATGTAGCTTGTGCATTTTTAGCAGTAACAATCTTAGAGGATGAGAAGCCGCAGTTGCAGTATATCACCGCTCTCTGCAATGCCCTTTATAGCCCTATAAACTGTAGCACCGCTACTCTTGGTTATACTTCATGGAGGGATGATATAAAAGCACATGACTTTATTACACATTACTCTGTGCCTGTTGGATGTGTAAATATGAGCAAACGTTTGCTAACACGTTAGCTATATCAACTTACAAGGTGATAATATGCCAGTGTTGTGTCTTGTTTCTGCTGGCCACCAATGAGCAGTGGTTTGTGGAAGCTTTACACATAGTCAAACCAGATCTGTGATCAACTCTGTATGCTGCAGAATGTATTTGTCTTTTTATTTGTCTACTTTATATCTGTATTTGTGTATTGCTACTTGTAAAGTTTTTTGTTTTATGTTACCTTCCTAGGGACTACAGATGTAAATTAGGATTTTTGCGACAATCCAGCATGTTTACATCATGTATTTTATATTGATGTTCATTAACATGCATGGTCCCTATCAAATAAACAAATAAATACATAAATAAATTACTTTTTACTGTCTATTTAATCTTTTTTTTACAAGCAGGAAACATGGGGAATGAAAACAAGATGGGTATGATATGCAACAAAGATCCATGGCTGAAACTGAACAGGGGAGTGAGGAAGATAGCAGTTATATGGTACACATTGCAACCAATAGACCACCAGGATACCCCTTCTTTACCATTTCAATTTCGTTTTTTTATTTGAGATGCAGGTAGTGTAGCAGTTTACTTAGTTTTCTTGGTGCTTTCACAGAGGAGATCCTAGAGTATTGAACATTTCAGTAAAAAAAACAAAAAACATCCTGTGGTCTACCTGAGGAGCGAAATCCATACAGCCAGCAAACATCAGCAGGCCTCTGTGGCTCAGACATGTTACACAGGGAGAGGAGGCAATGGTAGGAAGAGGAGGAGGAGGAGGAGGAAGAGCGAGCTCATTCGGGCTGCCAGCCAGTGTCCCCCAGGCTACATGGAACACTGACGAACTTGATAGATTGGTGAGAGCGCCAAGAGGTTTGGGCCGAACGGAGCGCTGACCCAGCTCCAGTGATGGGAAGAAAAATAAATCTGGCTGACACCAGCCAGGCGAGATCCGCTCCACACAGAACCTCCATCCACCAATTCTGGCTTATCGAGGAACAATCAAAAGTTAGATTGTGTTTGAGGATAAATTTGCCATATGTGGTCGCTGTCATAGTGAGGAATGTCTCCAATCACAGGGGCAAAATATGGCTGCTGATTTAATTTCCTGTCAAAGCATAAATAAAGAAATATGGAAAGATATTCATTATTTTTGGACTTTGATTGACGTGGAAACTGGTTTATTATTTCAAACCTGCCACAGGAAAGACTTGATGCATTGAATAAAAAATGCACAATGAAGTGTCAATACCAAGCATTTCTTTTATGGTTGACAAAGGAAGGGACATAACACATGAAATCGTTCTTTCACTATAGATATACATATACCATGTAACATGTCAAATATGTATGGTTGCATATATAGACACAACCATATATCATCTGTCACTGACGGTGTCTAGCCTGAACCCAAGGTGTTATTTGGCAGGGGTTTTAATCAACCAAAGTAAATATTGTCTCTGGATCCCCCAGGGGGTGCAGTGAGGGAGGATGTTGGAGGATGGAGGGTGCAGGCAGTGACAGTGATGTGCCTCCTTCCATTAGCCAATCGTGGCGTGATGGAGACCATGCTAAAGCTCCTGATGGAATCTCTGCTGTGCCACAGACTCAGGCTCCGTGCACGCAGCCAGCCATCTCCATCATCTGTCTTCCCACATGAAATATAATGGAGAAAATGGCCAATGGGTGATGGAGACTGATTCAAAAGAAACATGAGTGGTAATCAATATGGTTCCCTGCGCAGCCAAGCAACATAAGACTCCCTGCAACCACCCACTGCTTACCCCAGGCTAGAGTTGGGTGCCATCCTATTGCCTGCATGTAATTTATGATGAAGGTGTCACTCTCAGAAAGATACACCACGGCTGAGGGAGCCCAGCTCATAATGAAAATAAGAGCTTTTTGTCCTCGCAAAGGAAAAAAGAAGTTACTTGCGCCGTTCAATTCTGTTTCATTCATGAATTGTGATGATGGATTGATCCAAGGTATCCCATAAAAAGTTTGAAGTGAGTAATGCATTTAAAGTGGCAGTGAATGACAAATGATACAGATGAAATGTTCTTAGGCCTCTATTGCAGAATAATTTTAATTTGAGTTTACAGCACTTATTTAAAGGAATAGTTTGACATTTTGGGAAATTTCTTGCTTTCTTGCTAATAGTTCGATGAGAAGATTGATACCAATGTTATCCTGCAACTTTAAGTTTTGCTATTGCTAGCCAAAGTTAGCATTAACAGCTGTTCACTTACCAGCCTAGAACAAACGTTGTGAGTTCAGCATCAAACTTCATTTCTTTACTCACCAACAGCTGTCTCCAGAGGCGGAAAGTGACACCAATGATAACTCTTAGCACGCTAACCAGCTAGCCAATCTTGTCACTTTCCAATAGCGACTCACTGTAGCTTCCAATCTGCCCTGAAGACATAGCACTGCTCAGAGGGCTTATTATATGTATTATAAATACAAGGATGGCTGTAGCTCTTGTCAAGCAACAATCACCACTACGTGCTCCCAGCAAGAAACCACATTCGTTGGCAGAGAAAACGTACAAATGGCCCCTTTAAGAAAACACAAAATAAAGTGTTAATCAGTGAGCTTTAGAGGTACTGGTAAGCGGATGTTTTTTGTTTTGTTTTTTCTGCCTTTCGACAGAACCAAGCTAACTGTTTCCTCCCATTTCCAGTCTCTATGCTAAGCTAAGCTAATTGCCTGCTGGCCCTAACTTCATATTTAATGAACATAGGTGTGCTATTATCTTCTCTTCTAACTCTGCGTAAGAGAGCAAATAAGCATATTTCCTGAGATGTTGAACTACTCTTTTCCCTAAACGAGGGCAAGGTGCCAAAGTGCAATTTTTGGATGCAATTATGGATGCTTTAACTTCAATACGCAGCTCATTAGATTTGTATTACTTCTGATTGAATTGATTCAGTTCAGTTTTTACCACATTGACATTGAAATGCCCAAACAATGACTGCAACCTAAATTGCTCAGCTAGCATTAATGTATTGCAGGAAACATTCCCAGTGATTTCCTCAACTTTCTTCACCCTAAAGATAAAAGAGACAAAGAATTCAGTGAGATGACCCCATTGTGTCTACAGTACAACCTCAGCAGATCAAACTGTTTCTTTATCAAAGACATTCTTATTTCTTTTGAATTGCACATGGAAGGAGGCTTGTAGGCCAGCGTGGATGCTTATAGGTAGCCAAGGCAACTCAACAGCAACAGAAAGCTGTGATCAATAATGAATATGTGGCAGGTCATAGCTCAAGAGCAGGGTAGTTGGGGGGGTGAAGTGTAGGTTTCTGTATCCACATGGGGTGCATACAAATACTCCTCTTTTCACAGTCAAAGTCGAGAAAAGGATGTTGATATGCTTGAGTTCTCAGAGGTTAACTGTTCCTGTTTTATCAGTGCACAGACAACAGGCCAGTCATGACAGCAGCCCAGCAGGGGCAACAATATCAGTAGATGGGAGGTTAGAAGGGGGGTTGTAGAGATGAAATTTTATTTTCACTGTCAGAAATCATTTGTATGTGACGTATAGTGTGGTGGAGAGGGGAGAACCATATGCAAGGAGCGTTTCAGTCATGGGGGATGTCATTTTGCCAACAAGGGCTCGATAGTATACAAACTGACAGTCCTCTCTGACAGCGTCTACCCAGCAGGCTCCACTTCATCCGCACACTGAATGTGTTCTCGTTTATTTATTCATTCATTTCCATGTGGCCAAGTGCTGTCACTGTGATGAATGGGAGCTGGAACTGGCCAATTGTTTTCACTCGATGGGACAAGTCTCACACGCCCTGAACTTAAACGTCCACCTTGTCAGAGGAGCTCTGCCATTCTCGCGCTTTTTAGAAACCCACATAACCGCCGCCACCTTTTCTCACACGTACACAGACACCAGCCCCCCCACCTGACTTCCCTGGGGCTTTTCTTATTAGGATCTACCTGAGGAATTGGAGCTGTTCGCTTCAATTTCATCTCCACAGCTCAGAATGCTTCATGCTAGGTGGAGATTATGGAGTCAGCTCCGGCTTCTCAGGTGAGTGGTGAGGACGTAACCATGGTGGATGTGGTGAGGCCTCGGAGCGATTGCTGCTGTCTCGGTTGGACTTTTGACAGCTGAGCAAGCCAGTTATCCGCCTGAAGCTGGTTTGAATCAGTGAAGCTCATTTAGTCAAAGTCACATTAGCAGTCATACAAATTTCAATAACCCAACATTTAATATTCTTTCCTTTCAAACTGATACTTGGTACATTGGTATCCAGTTTGATTAGACCAGTTTGAGATATCAGTTAGGTGGTTACTATGCAGTTCTTTAACTGCATTTAAAATCAGGCTGATGCAAAAGACCTGGAGCCACTCAAATGAATATATTACAATTGTCAGAGGTGAAACGGAGTGTAAAGATCAGAACTGGAGGACAGAATTAAAATGGAAGTAAAACTCATGAATGTCTGATTCTATTTCAGCATGAATTTAGATCATACCCACCTGTCAAATCACTACTGCTGCTGTATTTAATGATGATAGTTACAATCGTCATTTACTCTGCCATGGTAATGTTTATAATTAATGCACAGAAATTAACCACATATGCAACAATTGACCTTTGACCTTCTTTAGTACATCCATGATGCAGACTAATAATTGCCTCAGAGAACACTAAAAGACAATGAACATTCAATAAAGCTGCTCAGTCAGCCCGACATAAACTGCATCTGAATGTAAAAAGGAATGTTGCATGAGCACTATCCTTTTAATTTCTTAATGATTATGACATTCAGCTGGAGATTTGCGCAGCAGTTCTGAGCAGATGTGGATATGAGCTGAAGCACAAACACTGGAGCCGAACATGTCATTTGAAAAGTAGATGAGAAAGGCCAGCCGCCTGTCACTGATGACAGGCGATAACACATTTTCATTCTACACGTAGGGAAGAAAGAAGTGTTTACAATCCATCCAATGTGACAGGCTTCACATCTGCTATCAGTGTGCCCACAGTGTAGAAATAACACTTTTATTCTCAGATGATGTTTACCATTTTAAAACTTTTACACCATGACAGGTGTACTTGTTGTCTCTGGGAAACCTGTACTGCTTCTTATATGACATTGTGTTTGGATTTCAGACAAGTGTTAGTGTAATTATGATGATTATGCTACATTATTATAGTTTCCCTTCGTCCTTTTTTCACTGTGCTAATGTTTAACAACATAATGCTTAGTTTCAGTGGATAATTGGGTTCTCACCACCATCATTATCAGCCTGCTATCAAACTCTACTTGATAGTAAAAATAAATGAATAACTGTTTTACTTTTTAAAACAGTACTTTAATAAACATATCTCATGTTGTAAATATATCCGAACATTTTTATTTACCACAAGTTTCCACTCCACTGATTCACCAAAAAAACTGATTTCCCCTTCAGACCAGCAAGTCTGAAATCAGCCTACTCTATATGCATTGATGGATGTGCTATTGGGAATGCATAGTCTTCTCACCTGTCTCAGGTGATAGAGGGGAAGGAGAAAACAAATTATCACCCTTTTTTAAGCAGTTTTTTCTCACGTTATCAGTGTCTCTGTAACCATGGTGAGGCCCGTGGAGTTGAGGGAACTGGAGAAAGCTGTCAGTCTGCAACTACAGCTGTAATCTTCTTTCTGTGGTGATGTCTGTGGATTGTCGGCTTGCGTGAGTTGCCTTGGCAGAATGAACAAAGAGTGCAGGATGCCCGAGGAAGCCTCAGCACCATGTGAAATCCCTGTGTTGAGCGGTATCAAGTCTCACCCAGACATCGGTTCTTTCATGCATCCCTCGTCTGCTCATCCCTCTGTCTTTTCATCTCTGCCAAATGACAATGATAGGCTTATTTGACATATAATAGACATGAATCATTTATATTACATCCCTGAACAGTTGGCAGCTGATGGGTGCCAAAAAGGGCAACCAGGAGCCAGAGTAGCAGTCTCGTTATAGAGAAAGTGCAGTGGTTGAATGCAGCACATTATGTTTTTATGCCTGATCCTACTATTGTGACTTTAAATGTATACAGTAACTGCATGACTGATATTTTTGAGACTACTTTCTGATAAATCACCCCTTTCTAGGTGGTTTATTGGATGTCACTAATATCTTTATTCATGCTTTTTTCCATCAGTTACAAGCCACCAATAAGAACACTTTTTGAGTTGCAAGGTTGTGAAAGAGCCCTCTGACTGGTGTGTTTACTTGTTTTATTTGGTAATAATGTACTTCTAAATGCTGGTAATACATTATAAATGCTTGAGAGTTTCACTCTTTCTAATAAGCCATCAAGTCAGCACTTTCACGTTTTAATAATCTGTTAATAAATGGATGTCAATTCAGATTCTCTGCATGTTTTTTTCCAGAGGGTAAGAGGTCTATTAAAACATAGCCAACATATGTTGACCAATAAATATACTTGTGTGAGCGGTCTAGTTCCAGCACTTAAGTGTTTTCAAAAATAAATCCTTTCAGTTCCTCCGGATAAATAAATAATCCTCTCCCAAATGATTCCTCTTCCTGCCAGAGGTAATATCTCTTCCTGGGAGATTGAAAGGGTAATTAACTGCTGTATGTGACCAACATTTACTGAAGTGTTAAACAGTTTAACTGCCACTGACCAGCAACCACACTCATGAAAAAATACAGCAAACCGTAATGGCATAAGCTTTACCTTTCATCAGGAATTGGTATCTTTTGCTGCAAAACAATCAGCCACCAGGTTGAAGTTTTAATTCAGCAATGGCACGGTGAAGGTCGACAGCCATGGGAGCTGAATGTGTTTTTGTTTTTTTGCACCCCTCCGCTTGAGAATGGTTGTTTGGGCAAGTTGCAAAGCGTTGTGGGATTGTGGAGCCCCAGCTGCACTTTGCAGATACACAAGCATGCGCTTTCATGCCCACACCCATCAAAATGGCCCTGTCAGGCGGCTATCTCCTGGGACTTGCTGCTACAGTACAGGGGGATTAAAGCTTTTTATGAAGCATTTTCACAGCCAAAGGTGTGCGCAGTAGCAGCCAGTGTGCCATTTTCCACAACAAGGGTGGACTTAACTGCGCTGGACTCTTAAAGCTGGAACTGTGCTGGAAGGAATTTTGCATCCAATTTGAACAACTAATTAGGCTACAAAGGGGGCAGACACTCACACAAGTACAGAGCAAGATGAAAAAAAAATAAAGAAAAGACAATCCCCCTTTTCTAGCACATTGTTCAAAATCCAGTTAATTATGCTCTGAGAGAAGTGTGGTAAACTGGGCCAGATTGTACTCCATCTCCTGTGGACTGTGAGGTGTACATTACAATGAAATGTTATTGTTTATTTTTGCTTGAGGGGCAGCATTTACACTCATGCAAGAACTGTGAATCTTGGGGGAAAATACCAAATGAAGCCTGTGTATTCATTAAATCATTTGATATAAAATGTTTCAAATTATGGAGTTGTAGTAAATATTTTTACAACTCTATATTTCAGTTTCTTCTCAGCAGAGTCTATATTTCACTGATGAAATCCTGACGCATAGACCAGTCTGGATACAAGCTGTAACAGCATTTTTTAAATTTAGCTCACAATCTGTGACAATTAACAATCCCTTCGGCCCATGTGTGATAAATTGCTTGCAGGAGAAGCCCGTTTGTTACAGCCTTATCTTAGAGGCTGCTGTTAGGAGGACTGAATTATCCATTATCAGACAGCACTGGAAATGAGTGGAAACCAAACACAGATTAGGGCTACAGATTTGAGCTATCTCTGACTGTGGTACGTTTGGTTTTTTGCATGTAGTCTACCCCAGGACATGCTTGGGTGTTTGGTGTCCAATAACAGTCTAATCAATGACCACAGACAGCCACAGCAACACACTTTGCTCCATGTTGCTCCAAATGGATTTAAAATAGCTCTTACTGCATTTCAAATACATATAAATTTTAAGTAAGTATTTTATGAAAAATATTAATGGTTTTAGATTACACCTCCATACAACAAGCAGTGCACACATACTCTTCTTTTGTTGTAAAAATCAGTGCTCATTCCTCCAAAATCCAGCACTTCAGTTCAGACATTTAGAATGAGATTTACTTATTCCTATCACCTTGGATATGTGATATTTTCAACAAACCTCCATGTCCACTACCCACTTTCCCTCAGAATACCACAGAAGCATTGAATCCATTAATAAATGTCAAATCCAACATATGTTCACTATTTTCTTTAACCATTCTTTCCTTCCTGTACTGTCTGCTCTACCTTCCGTAGTCATGCAGATGCTGTCCATGGTGCTGATACGTGTATTATCTGTGTGCAACCTCTGCCATCCAGTGGCTGACTGTATGAAACGTGTCTGCTCGGCGACAAGGTGGAATAGAACAACTTCCGGAACCACGGTGTTTGTTCCTACCCGAGTAACAAAACGTAGCGCACCATCAACGCTACTTTTTTGCATTTTCGATAACGAAAGCAAAGCTCTTGTTTCGCGTTTTAGTTAGTAAGTAGGAGTATTTTGTCTCGAGGGACGTCACTTTTATGTGTGCCAGGATACAAAGCAGAGGTAATATGTTTAGTTCGCCCTAGACAGTCCTAAAATGACAGTTTGCTGGTGCTTGCTAGTTGAATCTGTTTTAGCTTTAGCATGCTGGAGATGCTAACCAGTGAATTAATAGGATTTCTTCCTTCGCATTAAACTACTGACGTATCTGTTATCGTAGTAGTGCTACGAGTAGTAGCAGTAGTGCTGGCGGAAAATATATATATATATATAAAGAAGTGACTGACGGTTTAGCTTTGGGTGGGAGATCTCGTGTTTTACGCCTAAACTGATTTTCATTCACACCTTTTAAAAAAAATAAATTGTAGTGGACATAATCTAAGGTTTATATCTCAAAAACATTTTTAGCGATCTGTCGCTCATCAACAAAGTCCACTCTTCACCTCGGCGTACGTCTCATCAAACAAGCACTATGTTATGTTATGAAATTTATACGTTTTGAATTGGTGCACTCTACTCACTGGCATTTATTGCGTATTCTGGAGGTCAGCAAGGGCAGTACGTGGTGAAATAAAAAATATTTATATGGAATTTACATTAAATTATGTCATTTATCAAATAAGTCAATGTGGGATTATAGTTCGCACTATATAGTGGAGTATATGTATGCACATATATATGTGCACTAGACAGATCTGAATTGCAAATTTAATAGCCATCTCTCATTCTACTTAGCTGCATGTTAACCTTACTTTTCTACAACTCCATTATTTTCTTCCTGTTTCAATCCTCTGCTTCCCTCCTCTTTATCCAGCCAATGGTCTGACATAAACCAGCAGAGATGCTGTTCAAAGATCTTCCCAGAGAGGCCCTGATGCGGCCGTTGTCCAGGAATGAAGTGGTGGGCATGTTGGTGAGGTTGACCATCTTTGGTGCAGCCACATACTACAGCATCAAATGGGTTATAGAAGCTATGGATCCTACCTACAAACAGAAAAACCAAGCTAAGAAAAGGGTATGTAGAACTGTAGCACATAATATAAGCATGAAGAAGTTGTTAAATACTATGAGCTCAAGGGGAGATTGCTGTTTGTTGTTAAGAAATTAAAGGAATGACTGGAGCAGCATGTTGCACTGTCTGTTATGCCTTTCTTCAGCTGAGTTGTGTGGTTTATCTCTCCAGGCAGAACAGCTGATGAAGAGGATTGGCGTGGAGGGGGTCAAACTAACAGAGTATGAGATGAACATTGCATCTCACCTAGTCGATCCACAAACTATGAAGGTAAGAGTTGTAATCCTCACTCCATGTCAGAGATTATCAATCAACTGAAGACAATTTTGCCCTTTTTTTATGAGTGCACTTTCCCAGACAAGAAGTCAGACACAGTCCTCTACCTTCCTGCAGGTGTCCTGGAGAGATATAGCAGGCCTGGACGAGGTTATCAATGAGCTGCAAGACACTGTCATCCTTCCCTTTCAGAAAAGACACCTTTTAGCTGGATCCAAACTCTTTCAGCCTCCCAAAGGTATCA
Source organism: Seriola dumerili (assembly GCF_002260705.1). Taxonomy (NCBI): domain Eukaryota; kingdom Metazoa; phylum Chordata; class Actinopteri; order Carangiformes; family Carangidae; genus Seriola; species Seriola dumerili. The sequence continues at coordinate 8,130,256 of NW_019174272.1, read as the reverse complement.
CAACATGTCATTCATAAAGAACTGAAATGGAAATGGTCAGATTTCATCAGTTTTAAGGTATAGTCTAAAATTATGGGATAAAATAATAAAAACTTCTTATAGTAATTGTGAGTAATGTACTAATGGATTGGAAACTATGCATATATCTGGCATTATTTAACCACCATTGCTTGTAGAAAGTGTAACGACATTGGCACGTTTTTTTGTGCTGGCTTTGTTCTCCAACACATATTTCAAATGAAATAATGATAAATTGCTGACTGTCATCCTTTAGTTTAAGTATGTTTTTGTCCACATTAGGTTCACTTTGTAGGAATTGTTAATCTTTTTACACATGTTCGCTCAATTTTAAGGAACTGTCAGTTTCATTTTATTTGATTTCTTTATTGTTTCCCTCCAGCGTACACCTAAAAATGCAATATTCCACACAAAATATAAGATGTGATTTGTCACAGAATAGTACACATGTAATGATTGAAAAAGAGCAGGAAGAAGGGAAAATCTTGTGCTGTGTGTCCCGTTTTCACAGTAAATGAATAACATAAGTGGTCTGCCATTGATGATCTGCAAGTACCATCAGCATCAGGTTTCTTAACCGGTGAGCTGCCAGGCTTGTACTGTGGCCAGCTTGTTTATTTTAGGAATTCTGTGCTTTCAGTCTGGTTTTTAATGAAAGTTGGGTTGAGATCAGGAGAATGACTTTGCCAGTGAAGACTGGGTTGCCTTGCATGATCTTTGTCCAACTTCTTTGTGTAAAAACACAACAGCTACACTGTTCACTAAGTATGAATGTTAAGACCCTCAAGAGAGTCAGCTTTTTAACATCATGGTCAATATTTATTTCTAAATCCAGTGCATTAGTATCTAAAAGTAAAACAAACAGAAAATACAATTTTCTGACTGCACTTTCTATCATAGTTACTAATCATTTCAGTTGAAGTGCATAAAAAACTACAAATATCAGAGCTTGTTATAATTCTTCTCAGTTTGCCGTTGTCTTCATCATTATTCTTAGAAAGCCATCCACTACATCACGCTTCCATCTTTGTGCCAAATAGCATCTGACAAGATTTATGCACATGGCAGCGTGACAGCAGATGATTACTTAGAGGAATACTTTACTTTCTGTAGAGAGTTTTTGCTGTTTGGCACGAAGCTTTATACAGAGCTTCAGGATGAGTCAACATCCACAATTAGCTGCTTTGGGAATTCAGTTCCATCCCTTGACTTCAAGCTTTGTTTATATCATGTAACTTATAAAAAGATAGGCCTCTAGGAACAGATTGGCCAAACTCTTTGTTTGTATATGAGCTAAAGAGCACCAAGTTAGGGAAAAAAGATCCACAGAATTGAGATTTTTGAGTCATTTTTACAGTTTTGCTTAAATGGGGAATATTTTACAGATATACAAGTATTGTGCACTCCTGAACGACACATGCAGGGATTTTAGAAGAAGTTTGACCAAAAATTTAACACAATGTTAAAAGACGATGATTCCTAATTTATTTTTTGTCCTTGCAGGTGTTTTATTATTTGGTCCTCCAGGATGTGGGAAGACCATGATCGCTAAGGCAACAGCCAAAGCTTCAGGGTGCAAGTTTATCAACCTTCAGGCCTCCACTCTGACAGACATGTGGTACGGCGAATCACAGAAGCTGACTGCTGCAGTCTTCTCATTGGCTGTGAAAATCCAGCCCTGTATCGTCTTCATTGATGAGATTGGTGAGTTCATCTTAACTGGGTGCCTGTCAAGAGTGATTTCATGGAAAATGTCACTTTTATTTATCATACTTTTATTACACTGTCAGGTGTGATTTATCTTCATCTTTACTCTTTCAAGTAGAGATGATTTTAAAAATCTGATACTTAAATAATTTTGATGTTTTGACAGTTTTCAGGGTTTCCTTCACAATTTCATGCTTGTTGAACTGAAAAAGATTCTAAAGCAGCACTTAAAATGAGAACAAAACATTTCTTCGATAGGTTATCAGCTTAGTGAGGTATCCTAGCACATTTTACAGACTGCCACCCCCGAATTTGTGAAGTTCATTCTTAATGTCCTCGGTATCATGCCAGGGTCGGGGATTGATTTGGACACAGTGAGCACCCACCACAGACATAATTTTGTTTATAGTTTGATAAATTGACATTTTTAAAAGAATGTAACTGTTAGCAGGTAGCTAACAATAGCTGTTTGCAGTGTAAAATGGATCTACAGACAACTATCACTGGATTGTTCTGATGCTAAAGAAAACTTAACTTAATTTCTAAGTGGCTTTATGGACTTTTATTTATGATGGACATCGATAGCAGCTAAAGTTAATCGAAAATATTTGTGTCTTGTGTGTGTGTGTGTGTGTGTGTTTACATTTGAATGTGTTCCTAGATGGAGGATGATTTTTGACACAAACTGTGGTAATCAGGCGCTAAGGTGCCTTCAGAGGCTCCATGAGCTGTGTTTCACAGCCACTGCTGCAGCTTCAACTGCTGCCTGTGTTTGTGAATGTGGGAATCTCCTGGCCAAACTATAATAACTAACTTCCTGTTGTTTGCAGAACACCAGCATGCACATGTGCCTTTTTATTAGATAGTGAAAGTAGAGACGCGGAGATGGGGAAACATGGGAAAGAGAGTAACAGACGCACATTGAACTCACTGCCAAGGGCATGTGCACCCATGTGGTATGCGCCCTTACCATTTGACTCTGGGGAAGCTCCTCCTCATGCAGTATTTTTGTCTCACATCCCTCCCTCTGTTCTTTGCTTCTTGTCTCTTGTGTGTTAGAGTCATTTCTAAGGAATCGCTCCAGCCTAGACCACGAGGCCACAGCCATGATGAAGGCCCAGTTCATGAGTCTGTGGGATGGCATGGACACGTCCTCAACCACCCAGGTGACACAGCCAGTACTCTTTACAATTTTGCAATGTACCCACTAGACTGAGTCATACTGGTAGGTGCTGGGTAAGTGGGAAAAGTAGATGAAAAGAAGCACCTATCCCACCTTGCATGCAGGACATAATATCGGTCAGCATTTCATATTGTGACTCTTTGAATTGTAGGTGATGGTGATGGGAGCTACAAACAGGCCACAGGATGTGGATCCAGCCATTCTGCGCAGAATGCCTGCCACTTTTCATGTTGGCCTCCCAGTAAGACACCAGCACAGTTCTCACCTCTGTACACAAAATTAACACTATATCTTATCTGTATTTTCAATTTACGTACTTTTACATTTTTCAAATATACACAGCAATTTTATCCATTGTAAATTGAAATGAAAACGCTAGAATAAACTTCTATTTGCAGATAATTAACTGTGGGCCCCACTGCACCACAACTCTATATTCAGTCATAGAAATTGTGTGTTTTTCTGAGTGCTTTCAAATAGACATCAAGCAAAAGAGAGTAGCTTAAACACACACACTGTATGTCTCAGATTGTCTCATGGCTGCTGGCCAAACCACAAATAGCATCTTTGAACCGGTACAATAAACAATGAGTCCCTTATCACGTCAGATGCACAGAAAGTGTTTGTGAGCTGTTAATGCTTAACAGGGGAAAACAGTAAATGAGAATTAAACACTGAGGTGTCTCTAAACTCTAATGTATTGACTTTGACAATGTAATGATGACTTTTTGCAGCAAATGTATTCACACATTGTTTATGTGGAACATGTTCGGGCAGTTTAAACTGCATTTATACAGTGTCTGATGATTAGAAAGTCTTTAAACTTGTGATAATTTGCTTATTGATAGGTCCATCGTTTTTTGATTCATAAGCTGCACATTAACCTGTCTTTTTCCCAATAAGAACCACTGTCCCTCTGTCTTTGCAGAGCATAAGACAAAGACAGGACATCCTGCGGCTGATATTAGCAGGAGAAAACGTAAGATATGATTCCTTTTCATCCTAGTCAGCTGGGGAACAGGCTACTCCATTCACAGCACTCTTGTCATTCTCAGAGAACATTTCACACTTACATTTTCACTGTCAGGTCAAACTAAAGTAAATCTGATTACCCATGAACAGTTGGCACTTGAATGGCAGTAACAAACACAGCCAAAGACTAGTGACAGCAAACGGATTAATGGTATATAAATGTCTCATATTGCTGTCCTGCTTTTCTGTTCAGTTGAGCAATGCCATTAATCTGAAGGAGATTGCTGAGAAGACAGATGGCTACTCTGGCAGTGACCTGCGAGAGCTTTGCCGCGATGCCGCCATGTACCGAGTCCGGGACTACGTCCGCAAGGAGCAGATGAGGCAGATCGCTCAGCAGCTCCAGGACTGCCAGGAGGAGGAGGAAAAGTATGACTCATGTTCAAACACCCACAAGATTTCATAGCCTTTGTGTCCATTGACGTCTTTGTTGAACTACAGTACTTACCCTCAACATTGTGTGGTTAGACCAGTGCTGGTGTTTGAAAGTTGCCATCAATATGACATGAAGTGATGTACATACTGGTACTCTTAAACCATAATATTCCCTGAAATTAAGCATTCTTTTACTTTTCTTTACAAAGCTTTCAAGCTTTTGAAACAGCACACTCATAGATTCATAGATCAGGTTAAACGCTCACATGCACAGCTACTGGAATACTGATCACAAACTACTGTGTGTCATCAAAATGAACAATACTAGAGGTGGATCTGGTTGGTTTTAAATACAAAATAAATATCTGATCTGTGTAACCCATGCTTCAGCTGTTGCTAAGCAACTACTGAAACCCACTTTTGGAGCAAGACAATGTTGCTAAAAGAAGAAATATTTAAAACTTTTAGTTTTCAATAATCTGAACAGTACACTCGTGGCTGAGCTCTCTGCAGTTATGATGCCAGGTGTCAGCATGTGGCTTCAAGTGAATAATAGGATGCAGAAGCAAATGCTAAAGGCTCTCTACAGACATGCAGCCTTTCTGTATTTCTCAGTTATCAATGCACTGAGTTGATCCTGCGGTCTTTTTAAAAATACCCATTAGGGAGTTAGTTTGTCCCAGCAGCAGAATTATTAAAACAAACAGAAGGAAATAAATAAATATTCAAATAAACAGAAAAAAATACATGTTGCAGGATTGATTGAACAGAATTGGGACTTTTTCATCTTGTCAGGAAGAAATATAAAGCAATATAATGTCAGCACAGAGCTGTGCAAAATAAGCTCAGTAAAACTTACTGCGATTTAAAAAACTGAATAGGTGCTATGAAAAAGGTGATATGAAATATGTAGTAAGTCATACATATTTGAAGGTAACTAAGCATATTCAAAGAGAGATTATGGGGGGATTTCCAGAGGACATTTGGTGCATCTCAAATCCGTACTGCATACTAATTCTAAGCTGGTGTTGAGTGTGTTCATACTGGAAATGTGAAAAGTGACTGTACTGTAAGTATACTCAAAACAGTCCATATCCATACTTTAAAACCCTTGATTTATGAGTGGGCTGTTAATTGACACTATTCTCCCACAATGCAATGCAGAAAATAAAGGAGCTACACACAATTGGAAAAAAATGTAGACTAACTCTGGGTGGAGGTGAAACACCTCTGCTGTCTGTTTCTGAGGATGAATTTTCATTAACATCCTGAAGTCAGTTTGTTTGATGTCCAGCAGCTGATGTATATTTTCCTGTTAGGTTAAAATAGTTAAGTACAGTATGTTGATTTCATACATACTACAGCAATAAGAGTTATTGTTTTTGTTTGCCTCAGTTCCTGACCTCTGCTCTCTTGCTCTAGACCTGTGGATGAGGAGCGGTTGCGCCCAGTCACCCAGCTGGACCTCCTCTTCGGCCTGGACAAGATGAAGGAATCTAAGCGGGCCACAGCCTCCATGTTGCCCAGTGTGTCAGAGGTTCCCCTGGACTAAACACCAACGCCAGCACAGTATGCTCCAGCTCACCGAGCAGAGACTCCTCCCACATGTGTGAGGTGCAGTTGGGCAAAGCCAACAGACATCAAGATAGCCATATTTTTCTTAAACTTGATTTCTCCGGAAAGGTTGTTTTGACCATGCTCATTTTCAGCACAGCCCCACCACATGTGTACAGTTACAGTACAGTCAGAAATCTACATTTTCCTCCTACCGACCACCGACAGCTCCACTGGAGAAGTTTATAGTCGGTGCCTTGCTCAAGGGCAAAATTTCAGTTTGTGTGGAAGAGGTGTAAGCATTTTCCACAAACTCTATGAATCTTTCTGAAGTTACTACAAACTACTTTACTACCCCACTATACAGTTTCATATACCACCCCACCACCGACTTACACATGATCATGACCGGGGGGGGGTTGAGCACAGTGACTCATGAGTCATTCAGCCTGAACTCCAGATCGGTGTAGTCCTTTGACGTTTGCTGCTCGGTTTCTAAATCAGCTATCACTCCTATCATTCCTCTTTGAGCAAACACATTTTCGAATGACAAAGACTTTTAAATCACTTTACAGTGATGTTATCCAAGCACTTTGGAGGAAATGATTCAGCTGATCCTAGTGGTCTCAAGTCTCATTACACTATAATCTCTGCAAATGTTGTTGTATGATAGCAAATTGCTCAGTAATGCTTTTCAGTGATATCACACTTTCAAATAACAAGGTGTCTAACAAAAAATTGTTTCATTTTCAGGGATATCAGTATCCATATTCAGTCATTATGAATGTATTACTCGTTTTAAATTATATATTATATTATATATTCAAGTTTGAATATTCAAAAACGATTCCACCTCCGTTTCTTAGCTGTTGTCCTCTTAACCTGAATCATTGATCTCTGCTTTTCAAAGTTAGAGAGGATGCATTTAGCCAGCATGAGGTTGTACCAGCAGTAATACGATACTCATCATGTCATGAGTTACTGCTCCCAAGGAGCGCTAATTCAAAGTGTTTCATGTAATAGTCAAATCTATGTCTGCAGTCCTGAGGTCAGCACTGCTGTGGAGGCTGTCAGGTCACAACATGTGTACAACAAGGAAGAGAAAGAGCAGAGCAAAGTCAGCCACAGGTGAAATAACATGTTGGCTGTCGTTGTCAAAGAGCTCAGATAAACACCACTACATCATTCCACTGGGGGAGACCATAGTCATTGTACATCGTCTCAGTATTAGGCATAAAATCAATCACAACACAATGCATTGGGTCTGACGGACCAATATCAATGCAGCCCGTGTGCAGTTATTTCCCAGAGCCGTCAGTTTATCTGTGTAGACAAAAGCAGATAATGAAACAAACATTCACGTGTCAAGTGGAAACAGGGTCACCACTTAAACCCTTTAATAGAAACCACAGCTGTAATGATCTGAGCCGGGTGCAGCAATAAAACACACCATTACATCCTATTATCTCGATAATCATTATCCTACTACTAAATGGCTGTAAAAATATACTTAACTGTTGTATCACTGCTCAGCCGTCCCAGCTGTCAGCAGGTGTATCATGTGTGTTGTGCCGTATGCATGTGTGTGTAAACGTGGAAGCAAAATATTGGCTTAGAGTTAAGGCCAAGATTTTGAATACAGCTGAAGTTTCTCTTTTAGTGCATTTAATGCTGCTTTGTAACTCAAAGTCTTCAGACCTTCATATTTTTTTTTATCCCAGAAGGCAATAGTTGACACATCTTCATGTTAAAATCTCAACGGTGTTTTTTTGGAAAGAAGTTTTTTAGTGTCATATTTATTGTGCCATTATCATTATTGGCAAGTCCCTGTTGTTTTACTGGGAATGTTTTTATAATGAACTTCTCTTGTCGTGTTTCATGCATCAATCAGTGATTGACAGCAACGGCTGTCACCGCAACACACATCAGGGTTACTTTTATTTTCACTTTATGGAGAGTACGACTTTAAAATTCAAATGCTTTCAATCAGCTGTCAGTCTGAAGTTCTGCCTCTCGTCTGTATAAAAAGCCTCATTATTTTACATATGGTCACAGCATGTGCTCAGAGATCTGTTTGTGGGTCACGAACAGACCTTTCTCCCAGGCAGTCAGAGCAAGCCAGGGCATGTTTGTCATTCAACCAGGACCATGTGGTGGCACTGTAGCTTCACTATCCTGTGACTGAGGCAGGTGTTACAGGCTAAGATATGGACTGCTTTTATTTAGAGCAGTTTTATAACATTATGGTTGAGACAATGAAATGGAGAACCCTGCGTACTGGATTGTTTCATTCAGTGATATTTAGACATCTGTTGCTCTTCATCAGAGCACCTCAGGTGACAGTTAAAGGTCAAGACTTTGCCATGTAAACCACTAATTGTGTCACTGCAGCTTGCAGGTCCTCGTTACCTTCCATGGAGAAAGGTAACACCCGTGTAAAAGCTTTTCCCTCCATGCAATCTCACTCGCCAGGTCGTTCACCGGTTATGTGGCAGAGACTTCATTCTATGAATACAGTCTCCATATGCAGTTACTGTAAATGATACTGTCAATTATGTATGTGTGTGTGTTGAATATGAAATGTTATTGTAGAGTGTATTTATTAAATCACACTGAAGAAAATAAGTTTTGTTTTTTTTCAACCAGCAAAATTCTACTGCTGTTACTTCCGCAAGGATTTCATGTGTCTTTCTCCTCTCCTTGTTAAAGTCTATTAAATGTAATACGTCTCATCAAGTCACTAGCACTTGCAATGACACAGCAGTATTTAGCTCAAGGCCACTCTAAGCCTGTTCTTCTCTAAGATCCAACACCTGACTCTGGTCTGGGATTTCCAGACTAAGTGAACTAGTGTATTTGAAGAAAGTGATGCCAGTAAGTGCAGATAAATGTTGTTGCCTGTAGCCTGGACAGATGGAAAGGTAATATTTGCAATTCAGGCTTTAATGAGGCAAAGTCTGAAGTGTTTTCCACCAAATAAGTTCTGCAAGGATGCGTGTCTGATCTTTGACTAGGAACCATTGATTAGTTATTCATAAAGCTATTGATGAGTTATTCATGATGAGGGAGTCGAAGTGAAAGTCTCCATTCCAGCTCTTTTCAATTAGAGGACAGCTCCCAGTCAATAAACATGATGGAAGAAGCTCTCCCCTGTAGCACAGCTGGCTGGAGATGTCAAAGACTTCCCATGGAGAGGAGAGCTCAGACACAGATAGATTCACTTTTGTCTGGCCACGGTTTGTCAGTACAGCAGCTCTCAGCGTTGGTCTGATGGTCTCAACCCTTTTTTCCATTAGCAGCAGAGGGGAGGGGGTGTAATGGCCCCACTCTGCTCTGTGACAGTCCTCTGAAAGCTTCAGTGCCATCAGACATGATTGAGCGAGCCCAGAGAAATCCGCAGCAGCTGTTATCCCTGACATATTTCTCAGCAGGATATCCTGTTGCCTGCTGATGCTCAGGGTTTTATAGCTGGAGCAGATAGCTCACAAAGGCACATTGCATAATAATATGAAGGGCCACAAATTGGATTCAAGGAGTCCTAGAAAGCCACTGCTGGGTGAGAGGACAAGGTTTATTTATCCTGTTTTGGGATCATTTTGCGTTTTCTTAGCATCATTAGATAGAAAAAAGAGGATGTGCAAAATGGTGCTGGGTTGGGAAGTTACATCTAGGACTGTCACTGCTGAAGTTTTAAACAGGCAACTGCTTCAGCTTTTTCTTCAACATAGGTTTATCATGCATCTCCCCCATCAATCATTCAGATGCTCTGGGCCTGAAATGTTGCATGTACTATGCCCGGCATTTTTTTATTTATTTATTTTATTTGTTTTAGAGGTGCTGTCCAGGGTAGATTATTTTACCTTTAGACAGAGACAGGCTAGTTGTTTCCCCCTATTTTCAGTTTTAATGCTAAGGTAAGCTAACTGGCTGCTGGCTTTAGCTTCACATTTAACATACAGACATGACAGCTGGTATCTTTTGGAAAGACAGAATAAGCTTGTTTCTCAAAATGTCAAACTACTCCTTCCATTGGTAGACGCTGTATTCAAGAAGAAAGTATTTATTCATGTTCTGTTACTTCTATGAGCTAGTAGCACGGCCTCCTTGAGAATCTACAGCTGTGGACAAATCATTCAGTCGCATGAAAACTTTACAAAAAAATGGCAGTTATTCAGTAGCTAAGCAGCTTCATTTTAACTCGTCTTTAACAACTGTGTGTTTTGCAAGTTATCCAAAAAATGTTTTCAAGTAAGTGATCATGTGTACTTTTTTATGACAGCAGTGATATGTATAGTGATTGTCTTGCAGGTTATATAGCAAAAACTACAACTACTGCACTGGATCACTATGGTAAATCATCCGCAGGCGCTGTGTACCACCTCCATGTAGAGTTCCTGCAGCCACGGGGTCTCCAGAGCAGCATCAGTGGGTCTGGAACCTCTTTGGTTGCATGTTGTCTGTCTCTGCTGGATGGAGAGAAGGGGTCCTGCCTACATTAACCTCCCAGACCGATCTCTGTGTGAGCTGGCCCTGAAGAGAACACTCTGATGATGCTTGTGTGAGTACAGTCTAATCGTAAAAGTCACTGACATAAACCATAGGAGCCTCGCTCGCCCTTAACCAGGATGATGTAAAGCAGGGGCAGCAAATGATGCAGTTCATCTGTTGACATCACGTTAAAATGTCCTTACAAATCAACCGAGCTTTGTGTAATCATTGTGGACTTTATGGCCCACAGGGTTTTATTGAAATTTCAAGAAAAAGCATCATGACTACATACCCTGTGTTCATTCAAGAGACAGTCCTGCAGTAAAAACTCCATGTGGTGATTCTTAAAAGGAAAAATTAATCCTTTTATGCTTAAAGAGCAAACACGTGGAAACAAGAGGCCATAAATTATATTACGGACATATATGAGACCAACAGTATGTGTGAAGTAAAATTCAACAGAATTAGCTTTACGCTCCATCATGCTTCATGTTATTACAGCTATGGAGTGTATATTGACATTCCTGTAATGGCCCTAACATAATGTTTACTCCAGCTGCAGGCACTATAATAGGCTGCCAGGCATAATGATGCATGATGAGACAGCGAGATACACAGCTGGCCAGCACCCCCTCAGAGTTAGCTGTCTGCCTACCTGCAGAGAGGTTGAGTCGACTTATGCACTGTCTCTGCCCAGGATAGATAACAAGGCAGCTGATTTGTCATAAGCCACAATCCAAAGGTTAGCAATTTGAATTTGGTTACTGCTGGGTTGCACGTCCCAATTCACAAAGGGGACTGTGACTTAAACTATTCACAAAAATAGTTTTAATTTAGTTTTAATGATTGAAACTATCAGGTGGTCAACTTTATTGTGCAAATTCAGTGCCTGGTAGGTTATGTGGTTAACTCTCTAATGAATCTATTTTTGTCAGTGAAAATCCGTTTTTAGTTTAGGCAACAATAAAATACAATAAAAAATAGATGTCTTCACAACTTGAAGTGAAAAATCCTAAATAGTTTTGTTGGACCTGTCCACGTGCTGAAACTTTGAAGCACGTTGGATTCGTAGTGACGCCACCACCAGCTGTGGTCACTGATTGGTGTGAGGCCACAAATACATGTTTAATAGTTTGAACCTGGTGCAGCAAGCAGATTTCTGCCCAGTGCGATTTCAGTGTTGATTTAGCTCTTAATGAAACTGTTAGCTTCGAGGAACTGAGCTGTGGTGTTGAATGAGTAAAGCCATTTATAGTTGTTTGAATATTCACTGCTTCTTTTTTTCTTCATAAAGCAACAAGTACTACTCTCCTGAGTGCTCACGGCCCAGCTTTTTTTATCCAGCTATACTCTCACCTCTGCTGCCTCTCACCTAACTAGATAGAAGGTCAGATTGGAGAAGAGGCTGCTGCATTAGCAGATGTAATTGGAGTGTCTGATGGCCGTCGCACACTAAATGAAAGGTAATCAGAAGGTGTGTTGCTGTCAAGAGAAGGGTCACGGCTTACTGCTGCTGTTATTACGCATCCCCTCTTTGGCTGAGAGCACTCCAAAATCAAAGGCACAGCTCATCTTTTCCACGAGTGAGTACAGTGAAATTGTTAATCAAGTAGAGTGTGTGCAAGTGTCACTAAAGGATGAATTGTGACGCTGCAGTTACAACCTCAGATGTATCTATTCCCCAGACATGCGATAATGCCTATATCATGGTTTTGTGCATATGTTTAAGTCCATGTCAACATGTTATTCTGTGTCAGGCACATGTATTGTACAGAGCTACAACAACTCTGACTGGTGTCCACTTAGTTTACTGTGACGATTGGTAGCAAAACACCAGATTGTTTACATGTAACGCGTAAAATATAATGTCAAAAGCCACCTGCACACTGTATGGATGTCCGCAGCCAGGACTTCACATTCTCAAACAGAGGTCCTAAAGCTAGTAGAGTTAGAGTGTCTGCAGGGATGTGATTCCTTGAATTGATTTTACTTTTGGCTACAGCAGGGCCAGCACTATAATCGTGAATGTATATGTGAGCACCGAGAGTGGGAGAGAAGCAAACTGGCTGAATTCATTTACGACACAATGATGTCAGTTGTTCACAGCAGTTCCACAATAATTTTCAACTACGTCCTCAGTCACATTGACCATGCTCAGTCCAGACATAGGTTTTGACCTGCTCTTGTTTTTTAAACCGCTGCCGCTCATCAGTTGTAAATTCATGTAAGGTTTTTCACTCAATCACTCTGGATCTGAGAAGAGAACACAATTGATTGTGAAGGAATCTTCTAGATCAAAGCTGTGAAAGTGCAAACTGGATCCCTTGATTTAAAGTTACTCCATAATCACACAGTATACAGCAAAAGCAGTTGACTGTAAAGGTACAACATAATCTTAATTTTATTTGAATCAGTTACACTGGATAATCCATAGCTATTTAAGAAACTAGAATTCTTCTGGAAATGTGTCATACAACTGAATATTTAAACACACTAAGTATATTTCTAAATCTAGGCCATTACAAAGATGCATCATGCACAATTAGTCTTATGCATTTAATTTGATGCCATGTTTCAAAGTATCTTTACTCACCCATTTCATTACAGGCTTTTGCAGGGTTTCATTTTCAGATGTTTTTAGATTAGGCTTTTAATAGTTTCAAATTAACCCCTGCTCAGATAATAACACGTTGTTGGTACCAGGACAGCCAGTCTTTTACATGCTGAGTGGTTTCAACTTTAAATTCCCTTAATTTCAAAATAAGAGTTATCCAAGGCGATGTCATCCAATATTAGTCCTGTAATCAAGTAAGCAAACTGGGGTGAAATAACAACTAATAATAACAATATCAAAAGGACATCAGCCTGCATTATAGTTATAATTGGCACACAACGAACACAAGTATCTAGTGGCTTCACTGACTCATCAGAAATCTTCTGCTGAAAACATTTTGCATTAGTGCACCAAGATGTCAGTGACAGGGCTGTCATGATTCTCCAAATCCACGATCCGATTAGATATTTGGTTTAAACAATTTTTTACAGCAATATCAGTTATGCCATTGTTTGACTTATCGCGTCTTGATTTGTAAAGATCAGCAGATCATTCATTTTACGCCCTGACATCTGTCATTTACATTTTCAAATTCCTCTTTAACATGATTACATGGCTGCATGGTATCAAGTGTCATACAACCACCATTTTTCTTTGGAATGTACCACACATGTGAGACTGGGAACAAACAACTCAGGAGGATCTGTCTCACTGGTGCAGCTGCAGGTAACTCATAACTTGCTGCTGCTTCCTCATTCCACTTGCAGTGTCGACTGTCAAGTGTTTTCTGTTTTTTTCCTTTGGGTGCATGCCAGATGCGACCAAGTAGGCGGGGGTGGCGAGAAAAAAACACTGTGAAAATCGACAATCCTGCTTTTGATTTCGAAGGTTGAAATCGATAGGTCATTTGGAATCAAAATCGTGACACCCCTAGCGTGAAGGCAATATTTCTTGTAAATGTCCAAGCCACAGATACAGTACCAGTCCATGAAAACTGGCATAGTGCATGTTTTTTGATGAATGAATATTAATTTAAACCTTTGTTCGGTTGTGTTTTTCCATGAATAAGCTTCTTTTTAAATGGAGCACAATTACTCTGATGCTCACATCACTCTGAAAGAGGTATAATGACACCCTGTACATTTCCTTCCTTCCTTCCTTCCTTCCTTCCTTCCTTCGTTTCGTTTTCATCTCATGTGAAGAAAGACATGTTAACACAACACCAAAGCGTCTGATCAGAATATCGGACAGTCTGTGCCAGACCTCTGCAACACACACATTCCCACGTTCCAGAGTCACGTCAAAAGGCAGTTGGTAGGACTACTAGCTATGTTAATAAAGGCGAGGACAAAAGCAAAGCACCCACTGAGGAGAGCGGAGATGGGATAATGATCACTAATTAATCATGCACTGGGGTCATGTGGCTCATCTCTTCACCACCGACACAGGAGCAGGAGGGGATGACTCACTTCCCGCTGGAGGCTCCACATAGGAGGCAGCTGAATGAAGTGAGACATGGCTATCTCAGCAAGACGCCTTTTATTAGTCTGAGCCAGTGATGCAAATGTGTGAGCTGCTCTGAGAAAGAAAAAAAAAACTGTTGTTTATGCATGTCCAATCATTTATTAATTAACACACATGTATATTTAACACAGCATCACACTTAGCAGAGTATTAAATTTCATCAAGCACAAAGCCTGATACTCAGATAAGCAGAAGAGTGGAAGCAACAAATTACTATTGTTACTAGCAGCTTAATGCTGTTGAATATATTTGCTATACTAATTTAATTTGATTGCTTAAACATACATTCTGTGATTTTCACACAGCGCTCAGTATCTCCCACAAATCCCAGAATTTTCTCCCATCCCATGTTGATGTGTTAAAGCTTTGTGAGACATCAGTATTGATTTGAAAGGACATTTTTGGACTTTGCAACATGTGCCCCTTAGGTCAGAAATTATAAATACATTATGGTCAAAGTGTTTTTCTAAATACTGGGTATGTACAGTATGTTGTTCAGAACTGGATTTAAACTGAAGTTTGGAAAATAAGGTATTAATAACTGTTGGCTTGCAGTGTCACTGAAGCATACAAAAGTGGTAAATTATACAGCAGCCCAGATACCTTCTTTTTGCAGTATAAGGTGAAAGATATGTTACAGTTCCACTCATTAAGAATTATTATTGTCATGAGTAGGAGGAGAAGTTTACCTTTGGCCAACAGCTGCAGCCACACTCCAGGGATTTATTTGTCATAGTTATGTGTTCTACTGCATTGTATTACTTTGAATAAGGACTAATGAGGACAAGTCAAGAAAATGTGCTCCTGGCATGTTCATCCAGCAGTGCAGCAGTTAACAACAGGTACGCTGGAGTAGACACCAAACGTATCTTTCTCAAGTGTAAAGGTATGTTTTTATCATCATTCAATTGAGGAAAAACCACAGAATTAGAAGTTAGTTTAATTAGAATTAGAAGTAATGGAATTAAATAACTCAGATGAAGATGGCATATTTTTAGTGTTTCATGAAAAACCTATTATATGTTAGTTTAATTCTTTTGACTACAACATAAGAACAAGGTATGAAGGCTGTAATATCAAGCGTCAGCTGATCTCAGCTTTTCACTTTTTAATTAAACAGTAAGAACTCAGTATTGTACCTCCAAGGTACACAACGTTTCCAATAATCTTCACAACAATTTCGAATTAGTTGTCGGCCTATAATTTATTTCTTATATTCTCTAAACTGGGGAGAAGCTGCCAGCAGTGGTGGTGAAGACAACAACTCCCATGATCCCACGCTATTCCACAACGTAGCCTAATCAAGCGCCATCTTTTGTTTGTTTTGTTTTAACTGAGAGACCCCTGGCAGCAGAAGTTATAAACTGTGCATTTTAATGCCAGCAGGGACCAGAAATACTTAACAGTAGTGAATATTTTAATAGTACCTGAAATATACAACAAAATTACACTATAAATTACAGGCTGTGTTTCAAAGTGTTACCAAATATTACAGACTCTCTAATCCAAAACAAATACCTGATCTAATTTTGTCTCATGTGGGTTTTACTTTCAGTGTCATTTTCGTTTTCAGTGTGAGTTTCCCCTCGGTTACTCTCTGTATATTAGAGTAGGATATCAAACCAAATGTCTTGGTAGTTAGTTTGCAGGCTGCTTCCTGAATGTTGTCTGATGTGTTGTCTACAGTGTTGTATGTTGCATTGTTATTATAAGCTTTTAATGTTATTGTGCATATTTTACTGCACAAAATAGCATTAAAGCTAAAAGGAAAAACACTTTGTTCTTCACATAATGTTTAAAACTTTTTTATAATGTATTCCTCAGCACTGTAATTACTTTTTCTGTTCCTTTTTGTTTCTTCTCACGCTCTGCTATCTGACTGGTAGCTTGACATTTGATTGCTGTGAATTACTTTGATAATTACTGACAGTTTGACAGGCTCCGTGGTTGGCTGACTGGTCTACACCTTCACCACTGAAATAGCAGGAGTGAAATAGACAATAGTAGGATAGAAATAGACTTGACAGGACTGGTTGGCCATGCACATCATAGCGTTTTGACTTCATGGCACTGCACTAACAGACATTTTACAGCAAACGTTTTATGTAATGACAACAAGCTGAGTCTGGATCCTCAGTCAGATCATGAGAATGAAATGTCAGGAGAAGCACTGTATCCCATCGTACATATCAAAGCCGTTTTGCAGTGTCTCCCATCTTTAACATTAACATTCAGAGGTGCAGCTGATTACACTTTCATGCAGTTATTTAAGCGGATGAGTCCGACTGTGCTCAATAAGAAGGGGATTTCTAGAAAAACTTCAAGTGGAAAGGTTCGCTAATGAATATTCAGATAGGCACTTGAAAGGGATTTTAGAGGAGGGGGCTGTAAACGCAGCTCCAGTTGTTTGTGACAGTGGTTGCTGAATATGTATTCTCCATCATTAGCAAATGTTTGCTGTAACACAGCTGTGATGTAAATATTCAAACATGTTTATGGTTTGAAAGCAGGTCTTTAATGCGTCTTTGGATTTTCTGGGGAGACAGCAAGAGTCAGTCTGGCTCATAATTGTACCGGTAGATGAGCGATAATGGTAACAGGCATGTATACGAGTGTGTGTTTTGTAGATTAGTGTGGTCAAAGCTTGTGTTTGGTTTTTCACACATACAACCACAGCATCTAGCACCATGCTCCATTAGCTTTCCTGTATGGTTTTGAATAGAACCGAGGTCATAAGAATGATTGAAATCAATTCAACATCAACTTGTGCTTTTCACTTTTTGTGGCCTTATTCCCTGAAATCAACCTAAACTATTGTCTCGACAATACTTTGTAGTCTTATCACCACAAATTGAAATGTACAGTATTTTCAAATGTATTGTAAAAGAAAAGGGTCTGCGATTACTGGAAACACACTGCGTACATCAGGGAATGAAGGCTCTCACTCATCGCTGCACTTGATTTTCTGCTGTGATGTTTGTCTTTAGCTGTGTCTTATTTCTGCAGTGGTCACTCAAACACAGCCCAGGTCGTCTATTATTTATTCCAGATATGAAAGAAACATAAAATACATCCTGAGCTGCAGGAAAGACTCAGACTTAGTTTAGAGTAACAGAAGACAGAGCTTTTCATGAACTGTATCTGCTTGAATCTCAACTGCATTACATTAATTATTGATGTTTATTGTTAACAGTATTTCAAGCTCATGTCCACACACTGTACTTTGGCATGAACCGTTCCACCGTTCTTTACATTGTGTCCAGGCAGAATATTCAGTGTAGATTAAATCAGGCATCAGCTCCTCAGCACCATCAGTTCTGCGGACAACCATCAAAATACTCCTAAATGTAAACTAGGTCTTGGAGTCCCATACAATGCTCCATCACATGATCAGACTGTGACCCTGGTGCTGCTGCACTTTTTTTACCATCAGGAAAAATATCAAGCACATTTGTAATAGTTTATATCATGAAAGCCTGAGTTTGCATCCGCAGTTTCTTATATTTTTAGGTTGCATAACCACATAAAAGAAACAAAGACACATTAAATGGTAAAACATGCACAGTTGTCTACATTTTGCTTTGAAAGGGGCCACACTTTTCCTCACTAATGGCAACCTGTCCTTTGAAGTACCCTAATCACACTACAGGGGAAATTTTCTCCAAGTCATATTAGAATTAATCATTTCCTTTGCTGAGGTGGCGCTTTGTCAAATGCTGAGCCCGAGGCTGGAGAAGCAAAGGAAAACTTCCTCGAGAGGATTTGGGCCAAGCGCTCACATTTTAGGTGCCATGTAAGTGACGAGCAGCGAGCATAAGACCCTCTCAATTAATTTCCTGTCTGTGAAATAATCACACTCATCCATTCAAACCCTCCATATGAGGATTAAGGAAGCTAAGCAGTAACACATTTCGAGGTAAAGGAAATGCAAAGTTATGAATGATCATCCATAGAAATGGCTATTTCTCCCTGAATTATGTCTGACTTTATTCTACTTATTTGGTATTTACTTTCGGTATGGTTCTATTTCTCATGCCTTTTTTGGCATGAATACATTAGCAGGTGTAAGCTATACCTAAACATATATTTTTTTTTATCGCTGAGTGACAATAAATCAACTAAAACTAAACATCTAAAATCCTGTTATTTCCCAGAGGCCAGATTCTGTCTCGTGGCCTGTCATTGATCTGACCCTGTGGGAGCCAGCAGCAGGACCATGACACTGCGCTCAGATCTCTACAGCATAGTCAACAAATTCAGACTCTCATACCTTGTCGCCCATCTCTCTGGCACTGTTTTTTTTTTAACTACAGTACAAAAGCACCATAAATACAAGTTTAGACTGATTGATGAGACACTCTTGCCATCGATTGCAGAGACTCTCGGTTTTCATGACTGAGAAGAAGTTGCATAAAAAACCTCCAGGTCTCTGGACTCACTGAGGAGTGAAAAGATTGACACTACCCACATCCACATCACTGTATGCTGTTTGATGGCTGATCTGAGCCGAGATATGCAGATATGTCATTTGCGCCTGCTGGCTGCTTTGCTGAAAGTTACATTTTTACAACTTTCCCACACACAGAATCAAGGTGAGTATCACACATCAGTAAATGTGTCTGTGCTTATTGAAATGACATTTGGCAGCCGGTTCCTCGTGTGGTTTGTGGTGTGAAGACACCGAGGCCTTTTCACGGCCTCTTGTTTACTGCCCTAGATTCTACACTCACCACAAAGAAAGAACTGCATATATCAAGGAAAAAGAAGTCACGTGTACTTGAGGTATATTTCAGCGCGTACACACACGCCTCTTGGAGGGGGAAAGAGTGTGGTAGTGGTTGTATTCAGCTGTGTGTGCATTGCTTTTGAGTTGATGAGTTTTGGGTCCTGGGAGTCTGGTGACTTGTCTTACTCAACGGGTGACTTTATTTTCTCCTCTGTGACTCAGTGCAGGCTGATGCTGCCATGCTTGACGTTGTGATGTGGAGCAAACAGCCAGCGGCCCACTGGCTCACCCTCATCAGCAAACGCTGTTTGTGTCCATCTCTTTTCCTCCCTCCCTTTTGCATCTTTTCTTTCTTTCTTGTAATTACTTTGATTGGTTAAGTCTGCTTCCCTGCAGTTTCACATAGCTGTCAAGGGAAGGTTGTTCAACTTCGTGCAGAGGCAGATATTTACACTATTAGAGACACATTCAAGCCCTTTGGTATGGAGGCATTATGTTTTCAGGTTGTCCGTATGTCCTGTTCTCGTGAAGGCCTTATCTCAGTAACGCCTTGAGGGAATCCCCTCAAATTTGGCACAAATGTTCATTTGGACTCAAGGATTAAGTGATTAGATTTTGGTAGTCAAAGGTCAAAGGTCAAGGTCACTGTGACCTCACAGAACACATTTTTGGCCATAACTCTTCATCTGCTAATTATGATACTATTAAACACAAACATCTAATGAAATCAAATGATTTCTGATTCATTCAGTTCTGAACTGAAGAAGCCTTTCGGATCAGTCCGGTTGCCTTTGTAAAGCTCTAAGAGATACCATGAACAGGACGACGGGGAATCTTCACAGACTTAAAATGATGAAGTGATGATATCCATATAGTCAAAGGTCAACTTCACCCTGATATGATGTTCTGCAAAAACACTTCTCAGAACAGAAGGGAAGATTGTGACTATATTTCCTGTAACTTTACTGGTTGGCAAAGAAATACAACCACAAGTCGCTAAATTTGTAAGCTGTAACTGATAAATGTCCAGGTCAGGAAAGAGATAAGACTGTCTCAACCAGTGCTGTAGAGATAAGTACACAATGATGTTTCAGAAGGGCTCACTCTGTAACCTTAACTAATGGAGTGGTCATGTCCTGTTTTTTTTTATGGTAACAAAAAGGGCAAAACGTGACCATAAAATTACTTCAGCCAACTCAAGCGTAATAGGTCCTGTCACTGTCAGCTCTAACTGATGTTGGCAAAAATCTAGAAAAAAAACCGCACCAGAATTTGATATGACAGCAGCCCTCCTGCAGCTCTCCTCTCACAGGCTTATGCACACACCTCATACAGGCATGCAACACAAGCAACTCAGCCACAGCAGAAGCATAAACTATTAACAAAATTCAACATGGCCATTCTTTGCCTGTTTTTATGGTATATCAACCTGTAAAACCAACCACTACAACACATTTCGATATTACCGGAAAATGAAGTCAGGAGCCTGTTACCTGCCCGGAAGAAGTACAAGAAGTTCGCTCCATCTCTGACACATTTCATCAATAGTGCTGCAGGAGTGAGTCCTAAACCCCGGAAACTGGTTAGCATTTTAGCACTTCCATCTCCCTCGCTTTTCTTTAAGTCTTGTTGTGTTTACTCGTGCTTTTGCAAACTATTACTAACTTTGTAAGAGGAAAGGCTTTTTTTTAGAAGAGATCAGAGTGATAAATCAAACTACAAACTGGAACGGCGGTGTAGTTTATTTATAGCCTAACATTAGCGTATTACAGTTGGCGATTGTATTTTGGCTTCGAAAATCATAAAGTGATGTTCATTTGTGAAGATTATCGTGCTGAACAAAACATGTGTGTATCATAAACTTTTAGCACAGAGCTTTTTTTTCTGCAGTAATCCAAAAGCACATGTAAAAATCCTTTTTGTCGAGGGAACCAGGGTGACGCTAACGTCCGTGTTAGCCAACAAAAATACGTCATCGCTGCGGCACTCCATTGATACATATCCATCCGAGGAGACATACACACACATCTGCATTTGTAGAGCAGCCAATACAGGAACACTCTCTCACTCTGAAAAGACCTGTGATTGGCTAAACTCTCAGACTATTTGAATCACAGGTGATTATGGAATTTTTGCCAATTAATGGCAAAAACGACTGCCTACCCCAGTTATCTCCACCCACATTACATTTTAAAATGCAGGCCATTTGCATGTTTACACACTGGTCTAGTGTAAGTCACACAAAAAGGAAAAGACCTCAACCCTTTTTTATTTAAAGTTATTCAGCAGAAAGCGCTCTCATGAAGTTGTAAATCAAAAAGTCTATAAATCAAACAAATGTATTTATTTATTTTACACCCCAAAATATTGGTATTATTATACAAAAGAATTGGAGTTAACTGTCAGTGGCATCTTTTGCTAGCCAACCCACAGTGCAATGTGCCATACTTTATATAATATATATACTAATCATTCAAAACTTAGCAGTTGTGCAATGCTAATGCAAAATGGCAGTGATGTGTCAGAAACATCAGTTCGCTGCTCACTTTAGGATGACTAGTTTAAAGGGAAATGAAAATGAGTCATCAAGGGGAATGATTTTCAACACAGTCCAGGTTTCTTCCGTGTTGATGCGGCATGCTGCTGTAAGACGGCCAGCTGCACCCGTCCACGAAAGGTTGTCAGTCCGGTAACTTTCAGTCTGATTTTGATGTCTTTTGGTTGGCTCATTCTCAGCTGACTCATTCTCTTGCTCTGACAGTCCCTATTTATAAATGCTGTGCACCCTCTGTGTTGTGTTACTATGACAATGGGGACCAGCGGCTTACCAACTCAGACATACATCCTGAATTCATACATTTTGAAGATTAAAAAAATAAACTTATAGTCTAAAATCTCACCTTTTTTATACAGTAAATGTACAGTGTAAAAAAAAAAAGAATTTTAGACAACAAGCAAAAACACAGGCCTAACTGAGCTACCTGACTGCAAGCCTGTCAAGCAATAGACATACCTTTCCTGCACCGTAACTTGTGACTGACCTCTCATAAACAATGTTCAGATTTTTGGCTACTAGCTGATTAATTTGCTAAATGAAATAGTCACTCTCACAGACAGACTGACAGAGGTAGAGTTTCTGTGCCCAGTACAGGCTCAGTGACCACCACCTGAAATTAAAACATAAAAGAAGTCGTCGACTCACACACAGACAAGGTGTAATCTCATTTACTTCAATGTCAACAGACCATGCGGAGTGGAAAATTAAAGACTTCAACCAGCAGCTTTTAGCACCACTTTGAGTACACTCGCATCAATCATTGTGAGCAGTTGTTCAGCATATAGTTAGAATAAATGGAAGTCTGATTACTTCAGAGGAGATGTGACAATAATAAGGATGTCACAAAATTACAGCTCTTAATAATAGAATACAAAATGGCACAAATAATTGGGGTCGTTAACGTCACAAGAGGTTGCTCTGCAGTTACCGCCCAGTTCCCTGACACTGTCTCTGATCAGTCACACTCCTGTTGTTCTCAGAAGAGTCAGAGTAAAGTCAATCTACTCGAACATTGGGCCAGATGGAGGGACAGGGGAACAACTTGGCTGCTCTCTCTGCACAGCCTGCCCTGACACTAATTACAGCTCTGAGTGTGTATGATTGTATGTACAGTAAGTGTGCGGAGAGTGGGGCTGGCAGCCCAGGTACAGCCTGAGGCGAGGCCCCTTGGAGACAGGTGTGGATGGAGGGTCGTGTCACTGCAGAGACGACCTTTTAAATGAATGCCGCTTCGCTGTGAGGAGTCCAGGAGAGCAGACAAGTACATTTTTATAAAAAGAAACTCAAAATGCAAACTCATTCCTCCTATTCCAACTAACTTTGTTCATCCCTGTTTTATAAGTTTCGTCACAGCCAATAAACACAAAATAACACATGAGAGTTAATATCTTGTTTGTGGCCAAACCACAAAATGACGAAATAAGCCGCCATCAATGAACTCTGTGCCAACAAGTGTTATCTATGTTGTCTGGACAAGCTTACCCGCTCCGTTTATGCACCACAGAATCCAAAGTCATTCTGAAATACGTCTGAACGAACTTTTTATTAGCAATTTTTCCACGGTTCTGCAGACTGCCGCTCTGGGCTTTCTGTTGTAAATTGCAGTCTCCTGTTCACTCATAGCTGCTAGGTGGGCCGTCAATGCTTGTCCAATCATGTGCTTGTATGCAAACTATGATAAGCGCTTATCCAGTTGGTTTCCTCAGTGGTGGCACTGCCCTGTCTAATTGTGTGAATGCATGCAAATTAAGTTCAACTGAAGTTCAGCAATGGTTCGACAGCGATAGTCAGTGAATACACAGAGGAAACACAACTGGTAACTTACCTTATGTTCAACTTGACAACATACTGCAGCTCTATACTCATATAGAGCTGCACCATGGGACCGGATGAAGGATGTTTTAAGCTTGTTTCTAGTGAATTGTAGTTCTTTTCAGTTTAACAATGCCTTTTTTGTCGTTCATGTCCGGTCATGTTTTATCTTGCCATGTTTACAGCACAGTGGTGTGTTGCTGAAGCTCTAAACTCACCAAAACAAAGACTGACTCTCTAATACGCCTAATGGTTTAAACCAATCATTTATCCATCTCTCTGTTTTATTTTTATTTTTTGAAAATTGAATACGTATGCGTTTTAGACTGTTGGTTGGACAAATAAATCAATATGACATCACTACGAGAAACTGTGATTGAAAAATCTGTCATTACCTGTCACCTTACAAGCAAACAATACATTTAGAAAACAGCTGGCAGAAAAATAAATCCTTCACATGCTGTACAAAGAGACGTCTGAAATAGATCACGTCTGTTCTTTATTGAGACATAGTATATGATTTTAAAAGTGAAGTCAAGGAATAGTTTGACATGTGAAATACACTAATTTGTCTTCTTGCAGAGACTTAGATGAAAAGATCAATACCACTGTTTTAACTGTCTGTTTGATGTGAGGCTGCAGCCATGAGACAGCTTAGCTTAGCAAAAAGACTGGAAGGAGGGAAAAACAGACAGCTCTGTACAAAGGTACAACTAGTTATTTTTTACTATAGCTGTGTAGAGTATGGAAAAGAGCAGTTGTTCTGCTAAGCTAAGCTAAGCTAAGCTAACTGTCTCCTGGCTGTAGCTTCATATTTACTGTGCAGATTTAAGAGTGGTATCAGTCTTCCCATCTGAATCTGCAAAAAAGGCCCATTTTCCATAATATTGAACTAATTTTCTTGGGAAAAAGTCACTTAAATCCTTACAGCTTAACTTTATTAATCTCCTATCATCCATTTTAAGCAAAGGATGATAGGTTCTTTGACCGCTCAAAGAGATATTGTATCTCTGTTACTTTTTAATGGAGCTGGCAAAGTCCAAATTTCAATTCTCGGAGCAGCTGAGAAAATCTGCGTGGGAAAAAGGACACGAGTAACACGCTCCCCTCATTCAGCAACCTCTAACACAGAGCAGCTCACTGCCAACCTCTGCACTGCAGCTGTGTAGTGGCCACAAGTAGTGGAGGATACAACAGATGGGAAACTCTCAGTCGAGAGAAAGAAAACATCCAACACAAGCAGCAGCTGGCAGGCGACATATTGCATGATTAATAGAATATATAGCAGTAAACCTGTTGTTAAACTGAAGTAGCATTTCTTCTAAATTAAAGATATCATTAGGAATTTAAATTTAAGACACATCCCAGTGTCTAAATGTGAGCAACTGTAACACAGGAGCTTGGACTTTTATTCTCAGGGCTAGTATTGTTTCTGCAAGTGATTTATTTTTTCTTGTAGTCAGACAGAGCGAGTGATCAGCACGCAGCAGTAAATCCTTCCTCTTCCTCTTCCTGACTCTCTCTGCTCTCATGCATCACTTCTCCACTCGACTCTCCTTGAGGATAGTGAGGATGTTGGGGGAGGGTGGGTGGGTTGGGGGGGGGGGGGCAGTACACAAATCAAACACTCCCACGCCTCCGAGACATTTGTTCATGCAGGGTGTCCAGGGTGGGACTATGTTCCAGCATGGAGGATTTTTTCTGCTCACTTCTACCACTTACAGCTCCATTCAGTGGATCCTCCATGCTGTCTGCGACTGTGTTTACTCATACATGTTGATAATTAATGTGCAGTGTGTGCTGTGTGATTTCAGCTACTTATGGGGTATATTTAAGCTTCTCCTTTGGGGAATACCCAGATGTTAATTGTATATATCCTCTATGCCTCAGTTGATCTGCAACATAAACAGTGTGCACAGAGCAGAGCTCTGGCCTTTGGTGAGATGAATGAAGACAGTATGCTCCTTCTTTTTTAATGTTTTTCTAATTTCTTTTTTAAGAGGATACACCAAAGCTAGAGAGTTATATTTTTTGTATCATCGTCTCTGCTTCTTTTACAGCAGGTAAAGACTCGGGTATTAAATGTTGTGCACTCTGTCATGTTGCACAAATCACTGAAAATGTTGCAGTAGATGCTAACTTTGTGGGCTTGTCTTAACAGCCCAGAGGGATATTTCTTTCCTTTTTAAAGCTTGAGTATGCCCCAATGTCTCACCACTTGTCGCTCATCTTGACAAGCTTACCACCCTACAGCATCTAGCCTGCGGCTGAGGTTACCAGTGTCTGTCATGTTACTTTAGGATTTCAATTAAAATTTGTGACAGTAATTAAAACAAGGTCAAAACCTAGCAGCTTTATGACTGGACTGCCTACGGTCAAAGCCTGATTTTATAACTCCATTGTCGTCTGATAATCACCAACCACATAAATTAAAGACAAAGACTGCGGCAAGGACTAAGCCTAAATGGCACGCGCTCTACCAGGTGAGCCACTGGGGCTCAGAGATAGACTATTTTTCTTATTTTGTCTCTGACACAGAGCACAGCCTTGGGCTGGGATCCACAATAGTTTAGACTTTATTTACTTCCAACTCCAGAACGTAACAGACTTTTATTCTTCTTTTTGTCTAACTCCCTCTGTTTGATATGTAGAGTTGGTCATAGCGGTTAGTATGAAGCCTTGTTACCGATGACTTCTCTCTCTCTCCCTTCCTCTCTCCTACTCTCTCTGCTCGCTGTGTCTTATGTTTAGCTATTCCTCTGTCTCCTTTAGTAATAATGATACTTTTAATGAAAGTAGTTTATTTGCCATAATGGAGGCAAGGCTCAGTGTATTAGAGGTGCTCCTCTGCCTTCCCACAGTTCCCAAGCAGCTGGGAAACCAGAGCAGACTGCCTCTAAAAAAGAGGTGTAGCTGAGCCCCTGGTTGGCATCCATACATGGTCCAGACATGTACCAGGTTTATACCCAGTCTGTTTTGAAAAAAAGTCTCTAAATCTAGAGACAATGCGCTAAATTGGCATCACTGCAGGGTGTAAACATCCCCTAGTAGAAACTGTTTGCACCAAAAACTCTTACTCTGACCAGTGGTGGAAATATGATCAGTCAGTCAGTCAGTCAGTTGGTTACTGATATTCCTGATTATAGGGCTGGCCCTGCTGTTGCGTGTCATATGAAGCAAGATTGAGCAGGAGACTAATGCCAGATTGACGTTCATTGAGCCAGTTGAGAAGGTTCAATTCAATTTTATTTTTATAGCGCCAAATGACAACATACATTATCTCAAGGCACTTTACAGTGTAAGGTCAAGACCTCACAATATTATAGAGAGAAACCCAATAGTTCCCACAGTGAGCAAGAAGAATTTTTTACCATGGAAGAAACCTCCAACGGAACCAGACTCAGGGTCGGCGGCCATCTGCCTTGACCAGTTGAGTTGAGAGGAGAGAAATGGGGGAAAGAGGAGAAGGGGGAGGGGGGCAGTGATTGGAGTAATGATAGGAGCAGAAGGACCATCACTTGTGTGATTATCTCCCGGGAGGGGGCTTCTCTTCTGCCTGTGTGTGTGTGTGCATGTGTGTGTGTGTGCGCGTCTGCTCCTCAGTCTCACTCACTGTTCAGACACTCTGATTTATTTATTTATTTATTAATCAAAAGTGCCAGAGAGTTCTGTTCTGCCACTTCAACCCCTGTGTACTTGTGTAAAGTATATATAGCAGAAACCCTTTATTACTTTGAAAAAGACTGATAAGGCACGTAAGCATGTAAGGCTTCTGTCACATTTGCCTTGGGCTATGGTTGCATCCGCTGTCACATACATTTTTTAGATTTTACATTAAATTTCCTTTTTTTTTTCTTTTTTTTTATAAGTTGAATTTAATATGAAAATCCTGCAGCAGCTATCTTGACATAAGTTAGTTGACTGAATACAAATCATCTGAGTTTCTAAAGCATACAGGGATATAGTGCAATAAATTTGTCTTTTATGAAATGAAATCTAATTCATGACTAGATTGGGTGCACACCCTTTGACACTCTCTGTCTACAGCTGCTGATAGTGGAAGTATTAAAATGCAGCATCCGGCGATGATTAGAAAAATAAATCTGCTCCTCCAGTCACTCAGGCCACCTTGCCTGGGCACCTCAATCATGTTGTCTTATTAGGCTTTAGGACCCTCAGCAGAATACCCATGTGTAAGTTGAATATAACTGTGGTTGGGAAATGAACAGAGCAATAGGGAGAAGGATTTACATATCTTACCACTCAGATGTGAACTCTTATCAAGTCAGGGAATAACATGAATTATTTCAACAAAGACACATGGACCCGAAAGGAAATATCTGTTTAATATGTGACCTCGCTTTGCATTTTGACATGTGTGCTCTATCAGCTGTTGCTGCAGTGAGAAAATCATAACTACCGGGCTACAGCTACTAACTTTGCTGTTATATATTATTGTCCTGCCCCCATCTTTTAATGAAGGCTTACTGTGATTGTGATTACAGCTGCTCTCCTCGCTCCTGAGTACCACTGATTATAAGTCGCTTTGCATAAGAGCCTCGCTATATGGCGAAGATGTAAATGTGAATTAGCCTCAGGATCTTAAGGATGCCGACAAGGGGGCCAGAGATGTTGAGAGAGCTTTTCTCTGGAAATTGAACTGACATGTACATTTCCTGAACATTATACATTTTGACACCTGAACTTCAAAGTTCAGTATTTGTCTGAGAAGCAGGAAATACCCTGTAGAAAGTCTTCATTCTCTCAGAGCCCATTCGTTTTTTGCTAAATATTGCGAGTAGGTGTCACTTTTTCATGAGGAAACCTCGTTTTCGAACAAAACTCCTCAACCAGCTCAGTGCAGAACATAAGTGTGTGAAGTGGATCGAGTTGACCGCTCACACTCACAGCATCAGCCCACAACAAGAGTCTGAATCCTATACTTCTTGTCAATGCAGTGTCAGCAATACAACGATGGCTTTTCTATGCTTTATATATACCAGGAGAGGGTCAGCTCACAAACCTTTCTTCTGCCTCAGTTTAAGAGCAAACATTGCATTTAGCTCCTCATATGTTAAATAGTTCACTGACACCATGTTTTATTTGTTTTCCCCAGAATTCTATGAAGTTTTGTGTGAATATTCCTCTCTTGGCCTGTTCTTTTGAGGCAGCACCACCCTTTTATTAAATGCTCCACTTGGGCATAAGAAATTGCACAATGTAACAGGCCAACTACTATTTGTGGAAAGTACTATTTTGAATTTTTCTGAACCCATGGCCTTTCTTCCACAACACCCAGGATAAACCAGCGATGTTCTACAACAATGAAAATGAATGTGCATTCACAATTTCCTATTATTGGATTCAGTAAGAGTTTTAGGCCCCTTGTCTGCTGGTAGCACCATACTGTATGGCCTACTATCAGGCCCTCTGGCAGACAGCAACATTGTTGTTGAAAGGGACTGAAGTCTGACCTAATTGTATAGGCCTTATAAGCCTCTGATATCATGAACTTCATCGCAGTGAAATACAGTTTCAGATTAGGAAAGTTTCATTTCAGAAGATCTGTTTACAGGTGTTGGAGAGTACTACAGCATATGCAAAATGCAAAAATGTATGAAGCCTCTGTGGCTCCAGAAATAGCTGCACTAAATCTGACAAACTGCCTCAGGTGATGTCATTTAAGTCAGCATCAGCAGGGGCTGAAGACCCAAGTTTGAAAATGAAAACAATCGGAGATGTGGAGTTAGAAAAAAGTGAATTTACCACACCTCTGTAGCCCACTCCTCATCTCTGCTTAAGCCTAACAGCTCGAGGCAACATTAGCTGCCATTAGCATAACGCACCTGAATCGCTGACCTGGACTGTTGGAGGCGTGCGGTGGGCCTGATCAGCACACCACTGCTGTCAGTATTTGTGAGAAGTGCTGTAGACGCAGCACTCCAGGGCAGCAGCACTTCTCCAGAGCATGTGGGCCTGTTGCCTCACAAACTACATGCAGCATGCAGAATCAACTGAAATCTGGCTCCACATCCACTGCCAGCCTTTCAGTTCGACCAATCAAATTTTGCCACAACCCCTGTCAGCCATTTTTTCAATCAAATTCAAGTCACAAATTCTTACCTTCAGAGTGACTTCTGGATCTGCACCCATGTACTTGAACTCAATCATGCAGCCTTATGCTCGTTCTCAGCCACTTCGTTCCTCCAAAGAATGTCGTCTGGCATTGCCATCTCTGCACACAAGACAGTCTCAGTCCAGGCTGTTCGGGTCTGTGGTTCCCCGATGGTGGAACAAGCTACCAAAGTCTATCAGAGCAGAGCATCGCTCTCTATCTTCAAGAATCTCTTGAAGACACCTCGTCTCTTAACACCTCTATTTCCTTGCACTTATAGAATAGACATAGTACTTAGTACTTAAACCAAGGTCTCCTACTGTAGTGAAGCTTTAGTGATGTTCCTCATTTGTAAGTCGCTTTGGATAAAAACATCTGTCAAATGAGTAAATGTAAATGAATGTATCTCATTGCACCCTCTTAGAGTGGTGCTGTATGTTTCCAGTGTGGTAGATGAAGACTTCAAGTACTTTAAGTCACATATTAATATATTTCATGAACAGTCATTCCCCTTAATAATGATAATTCATGCTCTTTTTTCATGTCAGCTACAGCTTGTCTAATTAAGCCTAATTAGGAGCAGCTAAATGTCAGTGGCATAGGTACCACTGGTGCAGAGCCTGTGCTTTAATGTTAATACTTTGACATGTACTTTTCCATTATGTTTCATTTGAAAGTGTTTTGTATTGTTGCATTCATATTTAATCTGCAAGTGCATTAGCTGGTGCAAGTTGTCAATAGGCCTGTATATCAATAGTATCAGTTTTGAACATTATAGAGCTGGATTTATTATTTGAGTGGTAACTTTCTAGTATCCAGGCAAACTGCTTGTCATTTAACTCTTGGGTTTAACGGTTTGTATATTCTTCTTATTCTGGTTTACCCCTGTTTATAGCCAAGTGTTGGACAACACAGTGCTGATGTGTTCTTCTGGAGGGCAACCGAACAACACATTATATCGTTTTGTTTGGAGGACGTCTTCACAGACCACTTCTTCACCACTGACTTGTATGTTAGGTATATTCCAACAAATACAGTACAGGAAATTCCCAAATACACAATGTCCAGCAGAGCTTTGGAGATCTGAGGAGGCAAAGGCACAACATTGTGGAGAAAGTTGATTTTTTTTTTGGCTAAGCAGTGGCTGTGCAGAGGCTTTAAAAGTGATGTCAGTGCATAATATCTGTTATATTTCTTTGTTATGCAGGAGAGACTTTCTGTAATTCACAAGGTCTGGTTAAAAAACATAAATTATTCACCATCAGTAACCCATAAGCCTTATTAGCCAACCTTACATTATTTTGTTCCTTTCAGGATGTGAGGAAGGGGTTTTTATATAAACAAGCCAAAGTAATGCATTAAAAAAATCCAGAACAAGACATTCGCTTAGTCATTTCAAGCTCTGTCTAAAATTCTTATAATATTTCTAATGGGCTAGAGTCTGTTAGTATTGAATTTGTACCCAGGGACGTATTTCTTCCTTTCATTTATTACAAGTCATGTTTAGTGCTAACAGTAACAGTAAAGCTAACAGTTTGTTTCTTATATTCCTCTCTTCATTCACTAGACCATTTTCTAACATTCAGGGAAAGCCATTTGCTGCCATTCACTTTATGCTGTAGGTGCAGTTGCTTTCCCTGTTGACGGGTTTCTCATCTGCCTCAAGATTCTTCGTCTAATTTCACTGTCCAGATCTGTAGGACCTGAAAGGCAGCGACATGTTCATGTACACATACCAAAAAGCAAACTGTGAGGATTTTTTGATACTTTCAAATCTTGCAATAGCAAAGTGTGAAGTCTGAGGGTGTCAAGCAGAGAGGTGTTATTTTTTTCATGCAATTGTGTGATTCATTCTCTTTAGCATTTCAACACTCTGCTCCATAACAGAGGAAGCAGGATCAATCAGTTGGTACAGAGAGATCAAGGTTTGTAGCACATTATTTTTTTTCTCATTAATAAATATCAGTTTTTCTACTCTGTATTACCTATTTATGTTTCTTAGTAGTCATTCAATCTGTGGCTTTTCAAGGAGATCTCTTTATCCAAGTAAACCCTCTGCTGCCCAGGAAATGACGCATTTCACATTCATAAAGTTAACATCAGTAAGTGTTTGAAATATGTAGAAGAAATCTTTATTATTTTGTTATAATATGGTAAATCAATGCCTAACTCATAAATAACAAAAACAACAGTTTCACTTTTTAATATTTATCTCTATTTCATGTTGGTGCAAAGGTAGCTCATTTCTGTCAGGTACTACAGTGTTAATGGTGGGAAGCCGGTGAGGGATCATGTCTTTGTTGCTGCACAAATGACGTCTACTGGTTGTTTGTCCAGCGCTACAGAGTGTGGGAGGGTTATTCTCCACCATTAAAGCTCTTTGCTGACGCTTTCCTGTGTATGAGATGACGCACCTGGCTGGCTGTCAACACCCTCCCAGGCCAAGAGTGGCGTCAGCAGCAACGAGGGTTCCTGTACTCAGTGAAAGACTCTGCAAACTGGCAGAAAAGGAAAAACAAATTGAAAAACGGAAAAAAATGAAATTGCTTTAGAGATATGTGTGTGCACTGCATATGGTATGTATGATTTTGAGATATACATTACTATTATCTGCACATCCAATTACTCATGTGAGATTGGTAAGTTTATTTTGAGGATGTTTTACTGTGTTGGTTACAAACAGGCACAGTTTATATCATCATTGTTAAATGAAGGGGTTGTCAAATATGTTGAGGGTATTGTCAGCGATGACATTTTGTCAGTACCACTCCATGTAACACAGTTGTACAAGTACAGCAGCTTTACCGCACTTGAAATTCACTTGAAGTCAATTGGCAGGCTGGATGGTTCATCATGCTGCTAAGCAGGAAAGGTGAGTGTATTACACTAAATAATCTAAATTTGATGCCTTAAAAATAATAATAACTTACCTCAGATCTCCAGTTATCACAAAGGGGTGAAAGGTTTCCTTACAGTGAAAGTCCATTCTTAGGTTCTGCAGAATAATACTCTTCATGATGTAACTCAGACATGTCCAAACATTTCAGCTCTGTTGTGTGATTCCATCAATAGATGAGGATCTCTTCACTGAGCTGCTGCCAGTGTATTATTCCTGTCCTGTAGTCAAGTGACTCTGTAGAGTGTTGAAAGCGAAGATAAAAACGATGAATGCACTGATGAAGTGTCTCATTTTAAATTATATAATCAACACCAAATTCAAATCAAATAAACTCATGATTTGTTTTTACGTCCAGTTGATGATTCAGTTTTTTCTTTCAAGGGCTCTGTGTCTCCACTTCTTTTTCTTTTTCTTCATTCCGGGACGTGTACAAAGGGCTACAAATATCATTGTACAATATTTGGAATACGTAACCATGAGAGAGCTAAAAAGAAATATCCCATTGTCAATTAATTTAATCTTATCACCTGGCAGAGTGAGCAGAGCACTGTGGAGTGGCTTTTCCAATGTAAAAGTATCTGTGTTCTTTCTCACTTCAAGATAACAAGCAAGCTGCATTCAGATAAAAAGTGAAAGGAATTTATGCCCCACATTGATACTGTATCTGGAGTGTGTGAGCACGAGTTCCCTGACTGACGTCTGCCATGATAACGAGCAGCGATTGACTTATATCCAAACTAACCAGGAACTCCTCTGTCTCTTATCATTCTCTACCTAATAGACTGAAAATATTTGCTTAGTCATTCTGAAATGAACCTCACCCTCTGAGATCATCAAAACTGAAATTATTCAATACACAGTGTTGTTTACATAATTTATTCTATTTGTTCTGGGGTATATTTTGGTTAAAAAAAATTATTAAATCTGCAGGACTGTCCTATGGCACAAACATCCTCTTGCTTTTGATTGCTCTATTCATATATTTTTTTAAAAAGAGTACACTGACAAGTCCAGATGTGTTATAGTCCTTTGACACAGCTGGATGTGTAGCATCAGCTGTTGTTGTAACTAAAGCTATTACAGTCCAGCAATCACGTTGACAGGGACTTGTCTTTATTTCAGGGACTTGAGTTCCTTCTTAATTCTTGATTTCACTTGGATAGGCAGATAGGGTGCATTCACAGAAATGAGGACAATGTTGTAAAATTATCCACAAGCCCAGAAGAGACTTTTGTGATCCCTTGTGGTCTGAGACCCTGTGGAATTACTTTCTGTGTCCATATAAACAAGTAGTACTGGATTACTAGTGGGAGGAGGACCTGACAGAGATATAGAGAGACAGAGGAGGTAGAGGAGGGCCAAGAGCAACCATCCATCCTATCATCAGTTTATCACTTGAAGATTGAAATGTCATGTGAACCAGTCCCACTCCTTCTTCGCCAAGAAACAGGTGCTTCAACTGTTTCTCCGACTCTCTGAAGATAATTTCTGGTCAGGTCTGTGCAGACAGCTGCCAACTGTGCAACCACTGTTCTCATTATGATTTATAAGTGACCATAGTGCTTTTAGACATTGTAGACATTAGAGACTGGTTGTCACAGTAACAGCTCAGAGCATGAACTCCAACACCTTTGGATGCAGCAACAAGCTGGTAATATAATTGTCTGGTCCGCTGAGAAGGTACACCAACTGTGTAAAGCAGCTAGCAACAGATACATGTCTTATAAGGCATCAATAAGACTGTATCAAATTTCTTTTGGACATGTGTCTATTTTATTATAAGATATGTTGTTGGTGTGATGTTAGCTGTAGTAACAGGAGAGTTGTGAGTATCACTATCTGGAGCAGGTGTGCTGTCTA
The DNA here is from genome assembly GCF_002260705.1 of Seriola dumerili. Taxonomy (NCBI): domain Eukaryota; kingdom Metazoa; phylum Chordata; class Actinopteri; order Carangiformes; family Carangidae; genus Seriola; species Seriola dumerili. The sequence goes on along the minus strand of NW_019174272.1, from coordinate 8,095,852 downwards.
TGGGAAACTGACTCGTCTTCTCTGCATGTTATCTTTGCAGCAGCAACTGTAGCCACAGTTTGCTGTCCTATTGTTTGCACACTGGATTTATTTGGTTGGGTGCCTAACTCGAAATGCTATGCCAGGTAACGTTACGTCCCTTGTTAGCTTAGCTACAAACCTGCGGTTCTCTCTTCTGTCACTGTAGCTTTGTAAGAACAATCTAAACAACTAACTCTCGCTAGTTTTTACTCCGCTGTGTTTTGGATGCTGTGTTTGTGTGCAAATGGTTATTTTAGGCCACATCCTTTCAGTCAGTAGAAGTTAATGTTGGAATCCATAATCTTTAACTGTGTAGCAGTAAAGATTTTGAAGGTGTATACTACAAATGAATTTCCACCTAAATTGATAACTTTATTGTTTGAGTCTTTCGTGTTTGAGAATAATGCATAATGGCTCAATTGCGTTTCACTCAACCGTGTCAAATCTGTGATCTTAATTTTTTGAATGTACTGTATGTTATTTCCCAAAACAGACTCATCACAATGGAACATTTTTTAGGAGGAAAAAAAGAGTATGATATCAAATAAAAGTGACGGATAGTAGTGTCCATGGTATCGCTGTTTGATTCCTCCCATATAACAACATGTACATGAGTTCATTTTGGAGCACTGATGTCTATCAAATATGCATTATGCACATGTCGGCTGATCCATTCAAGCAGCACCGAGCTGTCCTTTGGAGGGTGAGTAATACAAGCTGAGCTATCAGCAGAGAAAATCTCAACAACTAAATCTGCTCTCCCACTCTCGCCTCTTGCATGCAGACAGGGTCACAAATGGATACGACTCCAACCAAAATAAATCCTGATTGCAAAGCGCACAGTGGACGGCTCTTCCAGGCTTTCTGACTTCCTAGTACGTTCAATATCCTCGACCAAAATAGGAGTTGCCACTGCTGACTGAGCCGTGATGCTATCGTGGGTAATGGATGTGGACAATTCCACCTCACACCTACCAGGTTTGGGAAAATGGAAAGGAAGTGAAACATTGCTGAATGAATAGACTGCTAGTTGTCTGCCCAGATGGAGTACATGATTCATTAGCAAGGAGGATTTGTTTTGTTTGCTGTCTTTAAAGAATGTAATAAAGGAACCAACAGTGCTCTTCTCACATGTGTGTTGTTGGCAAGTTGTTTGTGTATGGGTGAAAGAAAATATACAGAACTGAGTCTGTGCACTCTGTGCATCTCTGTAATAAGGTTGACACTGTTAACTGGCATAATAAAAGTTGACAAGGCAGTTTTATACCCACAGAGTGAAAATCAAGGAGCATATGATGTGTGTTTGTGTTTGTATGTGTGACTGCATATAGAGTGTGCATACACTGTATTGTTTTAGGGAAAATGTATTCATTTGCTCATGTTAAGTCTGTTAAAAGAATTTACATGTGCAGTGTATAGATGCATTAATACATTTTAATGTTGTGCTACACCTTTAAGATGGTCCATCCATCCCACATGGGATGAGATGAAATACAATAATTTCACACTAATCATTTAATAATTTCATACTGTATAAATAAAGACTTCAGGAAGTTTACATTTGTGTTCCATAGAAAAACAAATCATTGCTGCATGTTACATATTATACTATAGTTGATTCTTCAACCAGACAAAAAAGTTGGACTTTTGTTTATGTCCTGTTTTATTTTGAAATAACTTACCTGTTTTACTTCCTGTGTTTGTCGTTGGTTTTCCCACCATCATGCTTGATATGTGTCACCTGTGTCAATTACCCATGCCTCCCTTATGCATTTAAGTCTCTATCTTCCCCTTTGTCTTTGTCAGTTCATCTGCTATGTTTACCCGGTGTCTCCTCAGTCTTCCCCATTTCTCCTCATCTCTAGTCAACTAGCCACGGGCCTGCTAGCCTTCAGCCTGCACCCTTGCCAGCTAGGCTCAGCCCCAAGTCTCCAGCAACCAGTCCGAGCCTCGGCACCAGGCTTTTCAACTGCCCAGCCACCCAGAGCCCTAGCTGTCCAGTGACCATGAGCCTCCACAGCCCAGCATCACTGCACCTCATCTGTTCCTGGGTCAACCACCATGGTGGACACTGCACCTGTTCCAGCGTCAGGGGGTCCCAGGGCAACATCTCTTGTGATCCAGTATTGGGTTTCCCCGCTTGCATCCAGTGTGTTCCTGAGTTGACTAACATGGCCGACACCTTTTCTGTTCCTGGGTCAACTGCCCCGGCCGACACGTTCCCTGTTCCATTGTTGTGGATTCCAGTCAACATCTCATCCCCTCCATGTCTGTTCCTGAGATCTTTCCTGAGTCAACTGCCCTGGCTGACACTTCGCCTGTTCCAGCATCGGGCGTTCCAATCATCGCCTCGTCTCTTACTTAGTTGTCCGCCCTAGCTGATACATCACCTGTCCTCGCATCGGGGGTTCCAATCGACATCTCATCTCTTCCTGAGTTGGCGGCCTTGGCTGATGTATCACCTATTCCAGTGTTGAGGGTCCAAGTTGACATCTCATCTGTTCCTGAGTCGGTGAGTAGTTAATAGTTTAACAATAGGCTGCTTGTAAGATCAATGTCCTATTAACAAATCCATGTATTCGTCAAGATAAAAACCTGTGAAAAAGAGTCTGTATTGATGATAAGAGGCTACTGTTCTACTGATTCTGAGAAAGACTACTAGACCATCTGTGTGAAAGCATGTCACCATGCAGGTTGTGTGATGCACTTAAATGAGGAGGTGATCAGTTACTTTCGATCATAGCTGTGAATCTGTATGCGTCTATATCATTTTACAAAAGAAAAAGAAAATTGTGGCAGTCACTCTGTGTCACGTAGAGTTATACATGGGCTTTTAATTTTCTATCAAACAAAACAATCTATTCTAAAACCATGAATCCTGTTCATTACTATGATTGGATCGGCTCCTCCACGCTTTCAAATCAATAATCATAGACCAGCTGAAGCCATGAGGGCCAGCGCTTTGTGTCAGTGAGCAATGAAATCTAAACATGGAAGCAGTAACCAATGCTGTCCTTTGAAGCTTGTGTCTTGAAGGTCATTTGGGCTGCACGAGTTGCGTTCAGCCTCTGCAGAGCACCCCTACCCACGCAAAGGTCATATATGCCATACAAATATCACAAAGCCAGTATGTCATTGCTGGTATCTAAGCATGGAGTACAACTAAATAGTGTCATGGATCAATATAGAAAAAAATGTGAATTAAATGACACATCTGATCTGGGAGAGACGATTTGGAAGTCCTAATCCACATATTATTTGTACTATTTCATTATTTAATCTCAGTTTTGGGTGATAGATACTTATTGCACTTCCTTTTATACAGTATCATTTATGAAACTGCATAAACTGCAATTACTATAGCTGGCCCTAAACTCTCTGTAGTGAGTCCTATATTTTAGCCTCTACTGGCTGCTTACTGAAACTCTGATTGTTTAGACGTGTCCTCGGAATAATGATATCCAGTCAATGCTTTGTATCATGATGTGTCCGCAATCTGCAAGGTCCATAATGTACAATAAGACTTGTATACAAAACAAGTTAAACAGCCACAAAGTTGTGTGAGAAAAGTCAAAAACTGTTGCATCTTTACAATGAGCAACACCTGTTCACTGTAAGAGTCGTCAGGAGCAAACACAGCTGAGATTTGAGAGCAGTCAGACAAGGTGTCAGGATGAGAATTTCCTTGCACCAGCTCAGACCCACAGATCAGCAACAATGTGCTGTGACAACAGGCAGGTGCAGATTGACTGCTGCTGTAACTGGCTTAGACAGCAGAGGAACACCTGAGAGTACTTGAGTCTATGTTCACAGACCAACTGCTGTCAGTCCTCACTTGACACCCTGCTGCACCACCAGAGCTTTAACAAACTGACATAGGCAAGCTGTGCAATTTAGTTCCCACCTCACCCACTCACATCTCGGGCTCCCTGTACACACCAACACAATCAGTCGTGTCTCCACGACTTCAGAAGACGTTACATTGACTTACATTCTTACATTTCCTGGAGATTTACTGTAATCTTTACAATAACTACTACTACCGTTATCCTATCCCTAACCTCAACCTAAACCCAACCATAACTAACATAATGATGTACAATATGGGGCTGTGCTTTTTGTCCCCGTAATACGAGTGTATAAAGAGATTTAGGTCCCCACAACATGAGTAATACATGGACCACTCACACTCACACTCACAGTACAAGTTTTGTGCATTTAGTGGAAAAATCGAGAATAAACTTGTACTGTTTTCAAATACAAATCCAGTTAAAGGTGGATTTCGAGTGCACGGCAGCAGTCAGTTTGCACAAAACTGAAGTTGCGTTTCAGCTGAGCCATATAAAAACATGTTGAGTGTCCTTGTTGGATATGATAAAAGGGTTCATGAGGATCAGTGCACAGAATACTTTGGTCTGTTTACATAAATGAACTTGGGAAGCCTGTAGAGAATAGTCTATGAGAATTTTTAGCAAATTATGCAAGGGGAGAGTTGCTCAGTGTTTGGCTTCCCAATCATCATAATGTAAATAAGGTAAAAGCTGCAAAAAGCACAGATCATATTAAAATCTTATCAACTAGGAAATGGGGGGAAAAAAATCATTGGAAACTGCACAGCAAAGTACAAACTGTCTCCTCAACTACAGTGAGTACTTTTGGGTATTGAAGTTCAAATAAGTCCCATTGTCCTCTATTGTGAAGTTGTCTACTGCAGCTTTAAAGTGACTACATTATACTCTTAAGTTTGTTACACCAACCATCGAGGTAAGTGAATGTCAAAGCCACTTTGTGTACAATTTTGAATTTCAAATTAGTTTAAAGGATCTGGCAAAACATAATTCAACTCATAGTGACTTTAAATAATTTATCTCTTGCATAAAAAGCCTGCTACTTAACATCCCACAGCATGATTCATAGTATTGCGTTTTAAATCTGAGTATAGCAGACAATTACTGACAAAGAAATAAGTCACACTAAATGATGTTCTTTACAGGTCAAGACATTTACTTGTCATTTATACATAGGCTGCTGGGTGCAAAAGGCAGCCCATTATCTTCATTCTCACCAAACTGCTGTTTTCTTTCACTGCTCTCAAAAGACAGAAAACAGGCAATCAAGGCAGTGGAGCAGACAGCAAGTAGCTGACCTGGTGACTGTGTGTGAGGTGTACAGAGTAAATGATGGTCAACTAAAGTCTCCTGTGCAAACACTCATTACATTTGCTGGGTTCCTAAAAATCCAGCAAATCAAATCTGTTGTTTTAGATCAGGAATATTGTTGACATTATTTTACACCTTAAAATAATTTTTTGTTTGAGGCTGAGGTATTTCAGTGGATTAAACAACTGACTATATTTTGAGACATAGTCAGTAGGTTGCAAATAATATTCAAGCATCCTCCCCATTTTTTGAGCCAGGCTTTTCCATCAAGTGGGAGTTTTAAATTCTGGAAAATCTAACAGCAGGGCTTATTATAGGTCTGTTTGAAAAATCCGCTTCACAAGATGCTTTACACTCCACATTTTCTGACTGCAGCATATCTTTAAAGAGGAAAGAGATGTTCTCTTTTAAAGTTTCCAGTTTATGTAAATGTTGAATTTTAATTAATAAAAGATGTAAAAAAAAAAAAAAAAAAACAGGCCTGTGACAGCGACTTGTAATACTTATGTGCATATGGACTTGTGTATTAATTACAAGGTTTGTGATCAGTGAACAAAGTCAATGAGCTCCCTGACAAGGGATCATTTAGGAAGTGCAATCACTTTGATATTTTAAACATTCAGTGAGGTCCAAAAGTCTGAGACCACTTTCCCATTCACTTGAACTTCACTTGACTTCAACATATGGGTGCACGCACACACACACACACACACACACACACACACACATTTAACAGACCTGTAACACGGATGAAGTGCAGCACAATGGACAGACTCACCCTGTATTCGACGTGTAGGAGGGCTCTGATTCTTGGCAGTCTGCAGTGTGAGCATGTGTGAAAATACAAGGTGATGAGTCACCACTCAGATACTCCACAACTAGAGTAAAACACAACATACGTGGCAGTGAAATCAATACAGTGTAAGCAGAGAGATATCTACTGTGTTCACTTTGAAGCGCACAGGGGCTGGTGCCCTCATGTACAGTTCCTTTGATGCTGGCACCCCTAAAAAGCATGCATTTACCTTCTAGCACTATGACAGAACCTAATTACACAAAACCTGCCTCCAGAAAATAAAATGAGGGGAGAGAAACTATTTTGGCTGTCACTTTGACACACTGCAGATAACTTCTCTGTGTGTTAATTTGCTACAGGCCCATCACCTCAGGAAGTGACATAAACTAATATCAGACTCTCTTGCTGCGATTGGCTGCTGGTGGTGGCTGTGGGAGGAAAATGATATTTCAGGACACACCACATAAATCGGATTAACACATAATTGACATGTTTACTGGGGTATTTATAGCTTCCATTTGATTGGAAAGTGGGAAACAAGGCTACATTCATTGTCCAGTTACATTTGAGGATATAAATGTTGTGGGTGCACACGTGCCCACACTACCTTACAAATCTGATCAGATTTTGATTGCTTTATACTTGAAATTAACTGATGCTAACCTTGGTAAGGTGTAGGTAATTCATACTACTACTTAACTAAATGCTTTACACTCCACATTTTAATTGTATTTGAAAACATTTCTTGCAGATGATGTTGCTAAATGAATGGCCACTTTCATGTTAAATGTAAAAATAGTGAAACAAAATTTATATATAACAGAATTATGCAAAGTCACATAGTGGGGCTACAAGAGAAAAGCATTTAGCAAGTGAGACACTGTGCCATATTTGTCTAAATTAGTGTGTGTGTGTGTGTGTGTGTGTGTGTGTGTGTGTGTGTGTGTGTGTGTGTGTGTGTGTGTGTGTGTGTGTGTGTGTGTGTATGTCAGTACACACAGGTAATAAAAGAAAGAAAGAAAAAATAGTAGTTACTGGATGTAACTCCAGCTCTATGAGTACATGCAGGGCCTTCTAATGGGCTTCCCTAATGGTTAAACCCCTCCATACTCCGCCTCAGCACCCTGAGACAGATCGTTGCACTCACCACCCAATCAGGCAGTAGTAACCATCCCCTGTGGTATAAAACCTCAGCTCACACGCTTTGCAACTCAAGTGGTCAGCTGGGCCTGCAGTTAGAGGTCTACACACGCACTCATAGAACCAGATTTACATCCAATAACTCCGCCCTCTAACGGGCGTAGCGCGCGGGTTAGCATAATAATTGGCTGCATAGGCAATCGGAATGTTAGCGGCCGAATAAGCATAATAGCCCGCTGCATACACAGCCTATATTTTAGGAGCTGAGTTAGCATAATAGCCGTGTGAGGTAGGTGAGGCTACATGCACAGTTTCTGTTTACCTGTGTCAGTTAAGCTTTGCCCATTCTCCAGATGGGTCCTCCTGGGAAAGCGTTGTGGCCATTCTGTTATTCACTGTTGACATGCTACAACACTGGAGGGTGGCAGAGCCTTTATAGGTACTATACAATTAATATATACACATACAAATACTGCAAACTCAAAGTTTGTACACACTGAACATATCAACAATCTTAACACCACACTCTTTCATACAGGTTTCATTCAAGATCAGACTATGTAATATATGTTGTATATGACAACTGAATATCTTATAGTCCATATATGTTGTTTGTGTCATATGCAACACACACAAGACATTATACTACTACTTAACTAACAATTGTAAACTTGACTCAAATATTTATAATGTATGACAAGACAGATGAATATTGTGTGTTCATATTTGCATATGAGCAGATTGTTTCGCTCCGGTACTCCTCTATAGTCAGCAGTGGAGAATAGTATAGTGGATTGTAGTTGTTTGTATGAAAATTATTAATTTTTTTATTTATTGCTGTGGGCGCCGTCAAACATAGGTTGGCTCATAATCACTGAGTGTTTACATATGGGGGTGAAAGGGACACATTGCAAGATAGTAAAATCATAGCGCTTGAATTCTCTTTCCCCATGCTTAATCAAAGCGTCCCCACTTAATTACTGGGGCAGATTAAAAATAGCAAAGCGAGAGTGTATGTTCCCCCCGTCAGCCCCCGCAGCCTGTCAGAGCTGGCAACTGAGCCTGTGGGCAGCATATGTGAAAGACACATCTGCTACTATCCTTTTTCCCTTTGATGAATATACGACATCACACGAAAACATTTCACCCTCTTCCCCCGTTCACTGATAGTGATGACACACATTGGGAGGCAGCGCAGGAGGCGAGCCACACTGTCTGTAGCACTCCTCTCAGGCACAATGGTGCTCATCCCCTGAAAGTAACGCCTGTTGACATGGCTGCTGGGAGACTGGACGTTTTAGGGGAGACACACAAAGTCCACTACGCTGCCTGCTATTTCATGTGCTAAAACAAATGTCAACATGCTGGCTGAGGCCATTTTCCTGCTCTTTACTTCAGGGAGTTTCAAACATTTTTATGTCACTGCACCCAAAATAGACACATGTTTAGCCACAAAGCCCCATTTAAATAGATTTTGCCCCAAGGACTCTGATATGAGTTTTTTTTTGTATTGAATTAGAGCTGAATTATGTAACAGTGTTCAGTGGAGGGATACTCATGGTGAGAATGAAAATTATAATTAGAAAATCCTTATGCTCTAATTGGGAACTGTCCCTCCAAATCATTTGACAGACGGCAACATGCAGGAATTGGCCAAGTGCACCGCCAACCCAAACAAGCAGATGATTTTTGGACTGTTACGTTATGACACGGAAAATAGGAAATGCTAGAATAGTAGAAGTAGAAAATAATAGAAATAAATAGTAGAAAATAGAAATACTGAGACAGAAATTTGAACTGGCCCTGCGGGAGGCAGCCACACACAAAAAAACAATGTCACTTTTTTGGCATTTTATACACATGATGTAAACCATCAGCTCCACATCTATTCAACAAAATTCTTGATACATTTCAGTGAATTGCCTCTAGTGAATTATAACAACACCTGCAGTGATGTTTTAGTATGATGATATCTCATTAAAACATAAATACCAGACTGAAGTGTCTCATCAACTGTTGGATGGATTGCCATGGGATTTTGTACAGACATTCATGGTCCCCTGAGGATGAATCCCACCAGCCTTTTCACCAAATGTAGCGCCATCAGCAGTCAGAATTTGATGTGGTTTATGATTAAATACCTGAAAAACTAATGATGTTTCCTTCACCCTTTGTTGTGTTAAGTGCTAATTCACAATTGTAACAATCCAAACGGCTAAACTAAATGGCATTAGAAATGACATTAGAAAACATAACCTGCAAAATATATGTATGTTAAAGCAGCTATACTAAATATTTTTTATAATAACACTGGATCAAATGGCAGAGCACCTTGTGGTGATGACCACACAAATATTTAGCACCTGACTCCAGCTCTATGAGCTCCCTCTCTATGTAGCTGCATCAGTCTATCTGAAAATGAAGCATTCATGACAGTTCGTCATCCATTACAGCAGTTGTAAAAAAAAGAAATGGGAAACTTTATGATTTTAAGTTAAACAGCTATCAGTATGTGAGCACAGAAAAACTACAGCTCCCATGAAATGTACAAGTCCAAAAAAGTCCAAGTGCTTAGTTTACATAATCATACTTGATTTTGTCTGTGACCTAACAACAGACCTTCAACTCACTCATGCTTGCTTCTTGTGGTGAGCTGTAAAGTTTAACTTGTGACCATCTAGGGCTTGTAGGAAATGTTCTTAAAAGGTTGCTAAAAACATAGATACTGAAGTATTACAGTAGTACAGAAGTATTTTTTTTCCCATCCTGCAGTTTTCTACCGTCCTTAAGATATGAAGCAAACCACAAAACATGCTGTTAAATAAGGTTCTTTTCCATGGCTTTATTTTTAATTATCAGCATTGTTACAAATGTCAGTGGGATTTTGAACAGAACCCGGAAGTTCACTTTGGCTCTCAATAAAGAGTCTGACATTTCCATCAGGAAATGGTGGAAACCAATAGAGCTAAAAGGAGACTGAAGATTGTACTTATTTTTGACAGGTGGCCAAACATTACTGTAACTGAATGTGAATATTTTTCTGTATGGGCAACAAGGTCACATCAACTTCAAAGGTGATAATATGTCTCTGTAATTACTGTCTGTGCTGAGATGCTTGCACAAATGAACACTCCTGGACACCTTCTGACCACAGGCCACAACACATGACACATGTGTTGTGGCCCATCACATCAGACTGTCGCCCATCCTCGTGTTTCTACAGGATAGCTTCAGTCATGAAAGCAAGCAGACAGCTGTCACCTAAACTCTGAATAAAAGATTTACCTCCAAGCAGACAGAGAATAAAGGCGTCTTTTTTTGGGTCGCCATCCTCAAACACATCTCCAGAGTCCTTGCAGTAGCATGGTGGCCTTGGTACTAATTCTAATGCTATGAATGTTTTAAAGACGTCTAGCAGCCCTTAAGGTGCGTCCTTATTCCACACGGGAGACGTATCAGTCTAGTCAGTGAGGATGATGAATTTTGTAGAACAAACTGCGTGTCAGGCTTTTGATGAGGAAATGCTCTGTGGGGTTAGAAAGTGAAGGGGATCTGTGTGGGTTGTCTCCTGTTTGAAAATGCGTGTGTGGGGGGGGGATCCTTTGATTCCCAATCTCAAGAACTGTAACTGCAACGCTGAACCAGTTCTGTTTGCATGAACGTATGAGGTTACCAATATAGGCCACGGTGGTATTTTAAACAAGTGTTTCTTTATTTACAATGTGTGAAATGCTTTGCCACTTCCCCAGCTTGTTTCTGAAGGTAATGACAAAGCGGTCAAACAGAGCAAACACAGTAGTTGTAGACAGATTGATTTTACACCATATAAAATAGCAGTTAATTACAAAATGATGCAAGACAGCGCAGTACATCTGTTTGGAGGAAATGTACAGTAAACTCAAAAAATTGAGGTAGAAAAAGCACACACTGCTGAACTGATGGCATTTGACACAGGCTCTTACAGGTCACCAAAGAGTTCAGACAGAAGTGTGGCCAGGAAGGACATGACCACATCCTGATTCAAAAGGAAAGATAAACACTGTTGACAACCAGTGGAGCAGAAGAGTCTGAGAAACACGTAAATTCTCTAAGTGAAAACTGCAGGGTTCAGCAGGTTTCATGTGTTGTACCATCCAAGAAGGTCAGCAGCCAAAAGTGGGATGAGACCGATCAAGGCAAAATAAGAAGAGTGAAAACGGTCCACAGTATCATGGTTTCTGACAACTGGTGTCTGAGTTCATATTGAATTCAAGTGTGCAATAAAGTATTTGGGTGAAACATGGAAACCTTTCTGCCAAACCGTCCTTCACTATTCAAAATCTCATGATTTATGTATACAGTGGCGTGTAAGACAAATATGTTTCATGCAGACACTAAACAAACTACTTTCAGTTTCTTTTTATAGCAACAAACACTGAGATTCCATGAATGGAGGATGTTCCCTTCATGTTGCATCTTAACACCATTTTCCACCCGCCCCCGTTCATTTGGCATCATCACATTTTAAACATTTGTGAAACATTTAAGGTGCTCCTGGTAAATTTAGTTAGAAGACCAAATTGAAAGCTATGACTGGAGATAAAGTGATATAAATAATATTTAATCCTGGCACAAAGCACAATACACCTCAAAGTGTTCACCTCCTGTTTGAAAATTAATCTGGGATGTCCTCAAATGCGTGTTTGATGAAGACACTGTGCACAAAACATGTTTTTACTTATCAAACATCAATTTTGATATTGTACAGAAATGTGTTTGCTTTCTGTTCCCTTTGAAAGCACTGGGATGATTGATTGTGTTTACATGTCATTTCCTTTGTCACCACATTATCCCATCATAAATCCGGAGCCAGGACAGAATCGTGGCATATGCACAAAAGCAGTGTCGACTTGAATAGCCCATCAAGTACGCTCTATGATTTTCCTCCCCAAAATAGAAAGACTGAGTCACACACACGCTCAAGTGATCGTGCTGTCTCTCTGCCGTTGCAGAAGGGCCTGAGAGCCACCAAGTGTACAAGCACAGGGCACAGGGCATACCACGCTGTTTGAGACTCAAGATGCGCTGCTCGCGTACCCTGCCTTACACCTTGAGAGCCTCATGCACGCCCACAGCGGACAGTCGACGGTTGATGTTGCGATAGCGACAGCGGAGAAGGTCACGGTAAGTGGAGCGCAGGTCTCGGTTAAAGAAGGCGTAGATGAAGGGGTTCATGAGGGAGTTGGCGTAGCCCAACCAGAGCAGCGTGCGCTCCAGCCAGATGGGCACACAGCTACACTCCACGCCACAGATGAAGGGCCTGGCAGTGGACAGGATGAAGAACGGCAGCCAGCACACAGCAAAGACCCCGACGATCACCCCCAGCGTTGTGGCTGCTTTCTGCTCCCGCTTGAAGATGGAGATGTTTCTGCGCTCACGGTTCAGCAGGCGGGACAAGGCGGCACATTCCTCCGCCACACCAGGTGGCTTCAGGCCCTGCATGCGCAGCGCCTCATTAGCCACCGTTTCAAGCCGTTCGCGCCGCGGAAGGTCAGTGAAGCGGTGCTTGGCGCCGCTCTTGCGAGCAGCCCTGAAGATCTTGTAGTACATGACCAGCATGACCAGCATAGGGATGTAAAAGGCTACGGCTGTGGAGTAGATGGTGTAGCCAAAGTCTTGGCTTATGAGGCACACACCGGCTGTGTGGACATTTTTGGCCCAGCCGCAGAAGGGTGGCAGGGTGATGGATGCTGACACCAGCCACACTCCCAGGATCATCTTTGCCATCAGCTGACCGTTCTGCCGGGCTGGGTAGGTGAGAGGCCGCGTGATCCCAAGATACCTGTGAGGACAGGAGACAAAAGAAGTATCAGTACTAACTCCCAGGCAGATTTTCAACACAGCAAAGCACACACTGGAGAGGTCACACGCTCTTTCTGACAGAAAGGTTTCCTGTCAGAATGGAAACCCAAACAGGTTGTGTTGGTACTACCTAAACTTTACCACACAGCAACTGAAAACTGAAAAGAAAGTTAAAAAAAAAAATGAAAATAATAAGATCACAAAGTCAAGCAGGATGTGAACCCGAGGCTCCTTGCATGCAAGTTCTATGTTTGCCCCATTCATCCATCACAACAGTCCCCTTTGCCTGCAGACTTTGTCAGTCAGGCAGAAGGTACTGTAAAGACTTTGTACAGGTTTTCTGCCAGAGAGGCTCCCTGAGAGAAAGCCTTGAAGGAAGACTTCTCCCAGTACCAGCTGAAGCTACCTTTATATTTTCCTCTAAAATACTTTAACACTGTGTCCAGTACAGTAGCTTTCATCATCTGATCATCTCTATATCAAGGCTGGATATCCGCTCACATGTAATGCACTCAGACGCTCTGCTGAAGCACAGAAATCTGCTGCCTGTCTTCATTAAGATGAAAGCGCAGAGTAGTAGCATCAAGTACATGCCCGCTCATTTCAAAGACGAACATTTCAGTGAGAGGTCACACACTCTGTCACTGCCCAGTGGGCAATTAGCTGCTTTTCTTTGGCTTTGGAGGAGCTTAGCAGGTAGAGAGGGAGCTATCAATCAAACAGGCATCTCAGTGGTTTCAAATAGCAGCTGGCAGTGTCAGAAAAATAAAGTGAGGTGTGAAAGGTTTGAGATTGTACAAAACTGGTAAAACAGCCACTATTCTCACATGATGATAAATCTGTGTGTACATCTCAGCGTGTTCTGGCTGTGTGCCCACAGCCTTCATCAGCATCACATGCGTCATTGATGAAAGCTGTGTATTTGAAACTCCGGGCTGTTTTTCTGGTTTCCACTCTTTTGTTAATCACAAGATAAAAACCTTTAGGGAGCACTGGCCAATTCGCCTCATCGTCCGTCAGTGATGCTATCAGCAGTGTGGAAATTAAATTCAGCTCAGTCAGCCTCAGTTAGGATTCTTCAATTCACATTCAGGGCTTTTACACATCATGTCTGAAAATGTTACTTTATCTTAACATATGAGCGTCAGTGTCTCTGTGCTTGTACCAAAGGCCACGGGACTGTGTAGAATCTGCACTTCTGATACATTCAGATTAAGGCATTAACACAACTTTGGTGTCAAACATGCTAAATGCCAAAATGACTCTGAAATCCATTCCTGTGCTTTTTTTTTTAAACTTTTCTGGCACACAGTAGAGCAACAAGAAGTTGTTTGCGAATACAAAATAGCACTGATCCAAATTTTCAGCTTGCCACAAGCTAACTGGTTTTAGTGTAGTGTAGACTGGCATCTCTGCTGCACACTGTAGCTTCTTAGCAACTGACACACGGTGCAAGTGGTATTGATTTAGACCAGAATTACTTGGAAAGGACAATAGGGCTACAACTGCACTGCAGGTGAACCCCCTCCCCCCTCCCAAACAGTCCGATTTTTTTTCAGCTCCTATCTGGCCTCAGACAATTCCACAGGCACCTGAGGCATGTAACCTACATGCAACTCGTATGAGAATTTGTCAGTGTTTCCATGACAACAAGTGAAACGTCCATCATTTATCTGAGACGTGTCATTATTTTGTCACCCATGGCAGCACGGGTGATGGTACAGAGGACCACGGGACATGAGAATGAAAAGAAAGACAAATACACATGGCTCGTTTTAGCCAAAAATTAAAATCACATTTGTTTGTTTCATGGCTGTAAGTAAAACTTTGTATTCCGCAGAAGCGAAATCAAAATTGAAATAAATACCATTCCTGAGGAATTTCTTAAGCCTAGACAGTAAGTCTGCTTCCTGTATACACTCAGGTGCCACACTTTATTACCATGTCCTTCTTAATGATCCCCTGGCTCGGGTTAGTTGTGCTCAGTGAATATTACATAATAACTACTGTTTATTCAACCCCAATCCCTCCAACGACTGCTCTGTCTGGTTTACAACTCTCACTTAAAATGTACTTAAGCTTTACACGGGGGACTGAACACATCCAGGCGAACACTGTCAAATAGATACAAGACAGATCCTGAGATGGGTACACTCCATGATGTGGGAATTCTCAGGAATACATAATGGATAACCAGTAATGCAACACTCCTCTCTGAAAGAATTCTTCAGTAATGAGGGTGGTTGTGGTGCTTATTTCTGGGGATGTTTGTGAGTCTGTGTGAGGTGCAGGGCAGTTTTCCACAACCTATGACTCATCTTCAGCCCTGTAGAAGGCAGAGCTGTTTTCTGATGCACTCTCATTAGATGCAAAATCCTTTCACCATCCTCTTAGAGACAAACGACTGCCAGGTTGGATAAGATAAGTGCACATTTTAACACTTCATTACATAGCTCCCTGCTTGTATATTAGCAGAATGAGTTGCTGTTGAACATCTGTGGGACCCTCCGATGCTTTTATCTTGTGTGTTTTGACACAAAGAGATTACATTTTACTGATCCCTGTGAGGCAATAACAGGGTACAGCAAAAATGAAAGGTATACCATGAGGTCTACATAGACATTCACAACCAACAAGCACAGAACCAGTCTACTAAATTAGGACACAACAGTATGCACATATGTGAATATACCAGAATAATGAAAAATAAATGGAACATGTAACATAAATCATGCAACATAAAGATTTATTAATTAATTTGAGTCAAATGCATAAATCAATGAAATCGCAGAACATTACACAAAATCCATTATATATTTAAAACCCCATGGGATACTTCACACCTCAGAGGACACACAAAGTCAATATAAAAACTAGGGGGAAAGGATTATAACCACCTCCCATAAAACAGTGTGTGCTTAACAGAAACAGTGACACACACACTGGGAGTTTAGAGGGGTTTTTTTTCATATCTCTGGAGGATTTGGGACATATCCACAGCCACAGCAGCCCTCAGGGATTACCCTGCCACAGGCAAACAGTGTGCCCGAGCTAATGGAGAATTCCATTACTTCCGCTAGGCTACCAGTATGGGGCAGAGTAAAGTGAAGTCTTTTTTGCGCTGAAAAACTGTGACTGGCGCTGGTGTTTAACAGTCGTCAGTCATCTCCAGGAGCATCTCTGAAACCTTTTAATGTCTGAGAGGGGATACACAGTGAAATATTTACCAAGCTGCACTAGGTTTGGTGGGCTGGGGTGGTAAATTTAGAACAGGTTCTCCTAAAAAGAAAGTAACAGGGACAGGGGGGAAGTCTGTCAAATTCACCCCACCCCCAGAAAATTTCCACTGGAGAATCTTCGCTCATTCATCTCACTACTGAGGCCTTTATAATTCCTATGTCATTGCACTTCAGGGCAATCCAAAATTAGCCTCTGAAAAAGTGAAGTGTTGCCCATTTTAGGGATAATACGTTTTTTGCTTCAGTCTATCTGTGTGAGTGAAGTGGGCAAAGAAATGCAGACATCGCCTGACATCAGAGCATTCCTGTTGAAGAACTGTCTCAAGTTCAGTTAGGCTGCTTTTTATCCAGCAGTCCACAGTGCGTGTAGACTGCTTTCATGCTTGGTTTGTCTTACATAAAGTGAATGAGAATGCTGAAAAAGGGGAAAATCTGAAACCAATTCCTTATACAATCTACGGTCAGTGAAAACTCTTATTGTTGCAAATCAGATATCTGCAGAATGTATATTTAAAAAAGCTTGTGAGCTTGCTTATTGATTTTACAGGTTTCTATGAATAGGTTTTGCCAGCTGGACTAACCTTAAACCTGTGTCGTTATCATCACAGAGTATTTATTCTAAGCTGCTCTGGACTGAAGAGCACCAAATCTGCCCAGTGGGAGACAACAACCGCGGTCCTCAAGGAACGCTTCAGCTCTCATTTTATATTTGAGGAACCTCCATAAGACAGAAAGCTGCTTGTCTCACAGAGAAAAGGAAAGGAATGAAGCAAATGAGCAATCCCATCTGTTTCATACTTAATTCAGCCTTACTCTTTTCAGTTCAGATGAAGAAGCACCTGCTTAGATCAGGCTCTGTTTTGTTTTCTGTCTTCTGCTCAGGTTAAGGTTAGAATGAGTGAGTAAAATAGCAGCAGTAGTTTTTTTTTTTTTTTTTTTTCTCATTTGACTTACATAAGCCAAACTGAGTCATCCCTGAACAGACATACGTCTTCCCCCAGATTTGTTGGAGGGAACTGCTAGCTTAGGTCAGACCTGTGTCAAATACTCTGTGAATAACTGTTGGCACTTATTTTAGTCTAATCGAGGATGCTTGGGAATTGGCAGAGAGTAAAAGTAAGGTAAAATTGTGTATACTTTTTTTTATTTTTACTGAGCAGTTATGAGCTTGATGTCTGTGCTGACAAACATCTAAATATTCAGTTTGTTGATGTTGAAGATGTGATAGAAGGATTTTAACCAGGTGTCAGACTTGCTTGGCTTGATATCTAACCATCCAGAAAGCTGCTAATTATTTATTAACACATATAATTACATTTTGATGACTCTAGTATCAGGGTTATAAGAAGTTGTCAGAAAGAAATGGGGTGTTCAAACTCTCCGTGGGCTCTGATACCTGATTTTCAAAGTCCTTCAAATTGTCAAAAACTTACAGTCACAAGATAAAAATACAAAGTTGCTACTTCAACAAGCATTCAAAGTACGAGCCAAGTCGGCCATTATGGTTGAATTGTGTCCCTGAAACAGAAGGAGGAAACATCACAGAAGAAGTGATTATGATCCTGTCCAAGATTGTACCAAAACACGGTGGATATTGTGCAAAGACTGGGTCAGAAAGTGAGGGCTAACATGTCCAGGCAGATCACCTTGCAGTTTTCTATGAGAACTGCCAGCGATCAAGTTTGGAAAATCTCTATAAAGGCCACATTTTGGAACGATATGAAAACCCATTTAAAGACTTCTGTAAAGAGGACAGAGAAGTCCGTGCCTTTGGTCACAGGTGGAGGAGGCCTGGAAAAGGGAACTTAAAGGAGCTATTTGTAAGTTTTGCTATTGCTACATAGCCAACATTAGCATCAACAGCTGTTTACTTACCAATCTAGAAAAGAAAATGCAAGTTCAGCATCAAACTTCATTCCTTTACTCGCCAACACCTGTCTCCAGCAGTGGAAAGCAACACCAATGTTAACTCTTGACTCCATCACTAACCAGCTCGCCCCGGCCCATATTGTCACTTTCTGATAGTGACTCACTGTAGTCTGCCCTGAAGACGCAGCGCTGCTCAGAGGACGTATTATCAAGTCAAGCAATGATCACAACCGCCTGCTCCCAGCAACAAACCACATTAGGCAGCAGAGAAAACTTACAGATAGCCCCTTTAAAGCTTAAGGATATGCAGTCATTGATGGTTGTCATTTTTCCCTCACTGTCAGCAGCTGTTGGAGATACACTGTGACTGTTAAAAATGTTTTAGTCTATGCAGCGAGGCCTACATGACAAGGGGGACTAAAATGAATGGTGTGGTACGTTAAGCATGAATTACATGATTCACAGCAGTCAGCTTGTTTCAAGCTTTGTTCTTCAGAGCCAACTCATAGGACTTAATAGTGTTTGGCTGTTGGTTAACATTCAAATTATACTATATAGTATTTTCTTTATTGTTGTTAAATGTGAGAGGTTAAATGTTAGAGATTCATGTCCTATTTCTCTTTATGTCAAAGAATATACGCTGCTTACATTAGGTAAGCTTTTTTTTAAACAGAATCATTGTGTACTTGAAAGACACACCTAGCTTCACAAAGTGCATCCACTCATCTGACTTTCAGTCCTTACACCTTTATGATGTCTGTTTTACTTCCTCCTAATTGTTGTAAAGCGTTAGTGTGGATATTTTATGGCCTTCACAGCACAGCACACCACCTGTCCCTATCTGTGGTTTAATGGCTCTCACAGCAATAGGGATGATGGGCAGCTATTAGTGCAACAGTGATAAATGGATTCCCCCTCCAACAGTCAGCGTGTCCATCCCTGCCGGAGCTTAGTGTCCTTGGACAACAAAGCAAATACCCTACAGGCTCTGCAGAATAGATGAGAGCAGCGCAGAGAATAGGGTAATAGACTCAAAGAGATACAGCAACTAAAAAACCTTGCATAAACTCAGCAGCACAACAAAGCAATTACTGCGTTTCTAATTCAGTAAAACCACAGATAATGACTGTGCATTACACTCACAGTTAGAGGTGCAGAAGAAACTCCAAGGAAAACACACAGCAAGGTGACTTAAGGATGGGGTACTCTCAGAATAACATGTTGTCTAACCACATGTGAAGGCATTTAAAAGGAGTCCCATGATAATGAAGAGTGACACGCAGCAATGATTTAAATAGGAATAGACAGTACACACTTTTGGACAATCTTTCTTTAGGTTCGTTTGTACATTGTAAACATTGTAAATTAACAGAGATACATTTGTTGTGTGACAAATGTAAAGAGAAGTTCGAACCTTGTTTAGTTTCTCATCTCAACACAGTATGATTTTGTTGTAGGGATAATTCCAACATTTGGGAAATTTGCTAATTTGCTTTCTTGCCAAGTGAGATGACAAGATTGACACAACATTCATTCCTGTACATTAAATATGAAGCTGTAGGCAGCAGCTGGACAGGAAACACAGGGAAACAGCTACATTGGCTCTGTTCAAAGGTAATAAAATCCACATAGCACTTCTAAATCATAAAAAAAACAACACACTGTGGAGTCTTTATAGTGGAGACTCCAGGAAGTTACTGCACCAGGCCAAGAAATAATCGTTTTTTACGCTTTGGTTTGGTGCAGGTACAGATTTTGTTACCTTTGGACTACCATTACTATGTCTTGTGACAAAATGTAAATTCTTAACAAGCTAAATTTTCCAGCTTTAACCTTTTTTTTTGTCAAACTTCTATTTTCAAGGTTGAAAATGAACTTATTTGCTCAATATTAATAGGCTGTTTAGTCATATGAACTCTTCCTGTCTTAATGCTGTTGCAAGCTGCTTCTGTTTCTGCTCAGAACAGCTATCACTGCTGCATCACAAGCTGAAACACTCTATCTTGCCTTTATCTACACATAGTAGACAGTAGCAGTGTGCACAACTTCAAAATACTCAAGCAATGTATCGGGTGCACGGCCATTTCAATCTAAACAGAGCAAACAGACTGCCAGCACTCACATATAAATAGTCTTCTCGTTTAATGTGGGGCAAAGAGCAAACGTGTTTCACCTATCATAAACAATAGTTGTGGATGTGACAATTTATATCAATAGGTGAGGTTTTCTACATATGACTATACTGCATTTTAAAGCTGAGTATAGCATGTGTATTTCATTTTAAGTTGACGGGGGAAAAAAAGGAAAAAAACAAAAGCAATTTTCATCAGATTATTTAACATTCTTCCCTTTTCGGTTGACCTTTCAGACGTACTGTCCCACCAGGCTCTGACAGCATTATCTGATCCTGGACTCTCACTGGTGTTTTGACCTCTTCACTCTGATAATATCAGCATCAGAGAGATTCGCTCAGCTCCTCTCACTCTGCTCAAGATACTTGGATAGCACTCACACATATTTGAGCTATCCATCATAAACTGGACACCAGTGTTATCTGTGGCTGCACTCATTACCAAGTGTTTTCTACTGGCCCAGCATGAGATGGATGTGTGATTTGACGATGCAGCTGCTTTGAATAAACTGAACTGAACTGAACAGAATCATTGAAATGCATGAATCATGACAATAACACTTCTCTGACTAAAGAAGGAAGCGGTTATGCTGTAAAATATTTGGTTATGGTTGACAACAAGGCATACATATATACACACTATATATGGTATTCATTATCTTTAACTGTGCATGATACTTCAAACAATCAAGCAATTTTCTTTGTCTCTGACAATCCTATCTCCTAGAAATGACATTTATATTTTCCTAAACTGTTCTCATAACTTCTGTCTGGATTATGTTCAGAGGGAACTTTTTTTTTTTTGACTGAATGACGCACTACATACAGTATATCTATCTATATCGGTCGGGAAACAAAAGAAAAAAATTGTCATGTTCAGTATCAATATCTTGCGACTTGCCAGATATGTCTCAACCAAAATGTGCAGTATTTGTTGTTGCAAATTAGATGTATGATATTATAATTTCTAGAAGACAGGCTTGTTCTGAACGAGTTAAAGCGAATGTTAAAGAAAGGGCTGAGGACTCCCAAGCACGCCAACACCCAGGACATTAACTTTAGTCATCATCGACGGTTACTGCCAAATTATTAACTTAAAACTGTTTCATCCAGTGTCTGGTTTTATGCCAACTTATTTTATTTGGTGCCACAAATGGTTGCTGACATTTATTCTCCTGTTGGTCTCTCTTGGTTGAATGCCCAGACTGCCATTAGTTGTTGTTTAGTCCTCGTTCATAAATTCGCAGATGGTCTTCTACTGTTTCTTGTAGTTAATATTCTGGAGCCAAGGCAAATTGGTCCCAACCTTAATTTCCATGGTCTCACCTATAAATAATTATTATGTAAGCAAAACAATGAGGTTAACACAAAATTTACATATGTATGACTACAAAGAGGCTTTTTTTTTTTTTTGACCTGCACTGTGAGGAGCTTCTCAGTCAACAAAAACTTGTATTGATGCCTTGTGTCTCTGGCCTTTGGGATGGTGTAGCCCTACGGGTGTAGCGTGTGGTGTGCACAGTTTCCTGGATCTGAGCCACAGTGTTTTCAGCAGGGATGAGAGTAGCTAAGAAAAAAAAGATTTCTCTGTCAAACCACAGTCTACATTAGTAAATGCACCTTCTCGTCACATTATTGGCTTTCACATTGTGAATGGATTTTTTCCCCCTGCTTGTTGTGCATTTAGTCAGTTCTTTAATGGACTTCCATTATGGTGGCAGCCATGTTGACCAGATTTGTGATGCAGCTACAATGCCTCTCCAGAGCTTTCTCTGTTCCAAGAAAATTAAATTTGCACATGTACAGTACGTACATCCCATGATCCCATTGGCCCAGTGGGACGTTGTTAGAAAGAATCTTTCATTCATGGCACTTGAAGTGCTATTACTGACCTGACCACCATTATGTACATTTACTTTGGGCAGCGACCCTCTAACAGCGCCAAAGCTGCCGGCTCATTCAGTGAGACCCCAATACACTCTCTCACATATTAATGAATATGTTAACTCCCTCTTCATTATTTTACAATGACTGTAAAAGTCTATTAGTGGAAGGTAATAAGTATGTGCCAGTGAGTCCGTCTTCCTCTCCTTTTCCTGTCATGATGATGTGAGAAAGCCAGTTTGAAGAGCCACCTCACCCCCACCACCCCCACACACACGCCCCCACCTCGCCAATCTTTGTCACCTTCCCTTTGGTTCTGTCCGAGTGTCTTTCAAAGGACACCTCGAAAACTAAATAAGCTCAGAGGAAAGTCTCAGATGTGGGGGAGGAATCTCATTCTTCACTTCCTCCTGTTTTTCTTCTGACCTTTTAGAAAAAAAACGTTGAACAATTTTAGTTTCCAAGGATACCTCAGGCAGCTCCTCTTTTGAGCCGACTCACTTTCTTCCAGTTTGGCATGTAGCCAGCAGTTAGTATAGCTGAAGTAGCTGCACAGCCCATTATATGTCATCATTTCGTGGCTCGGCAAATGGAAAAGGACAGTGAGGAGGAGTTGTATCTAACTTGTTCCTGAGTCAGTAGACACCACCATGTAACATAACAGCAGCAGTTGAGGACTGTGCTGTTTTCCACCTCCTATTCTCGTACTGACCTTTTATTTTCAGGACATTAAAATATCACAGACCTCTTATTAAAAAAAAACATACCTGTATTAATTTAAGATGAAAAAGATGCTCTGAAGGCTGGCATTCAGTATAAACAATATTTTCAATTTCGTATCTCCCCTGTCCCTTTTGTATTAAGAGGAAAAACAAAACAACAATCCTGAAAAAACAGACTAAAATCCCTGAATCATTCATATTCAAGCTCATCTCATCATAAAGTGACACCAGGAGGCCCAACAGCATTAGCATTAGAATTGAATGAAACAAAAATACAAAATCCTAATTCACATTAGGACACACTAATCAGTGGCCATATATTGAATTCTTATCTGCCTCACACAGGATGATGAATGAAAACATGTTCAGTTCACAAATTTCCACTATAATTAAATGCAATCATCAACCAACCCTCAGCTACAATACATCTCTTCCAACTTTCAAACTGTTTGTAGTCTCATTATTCCTGATTGAAGTGTATTTTTCCAAACATAGACTAAGAAAGATGAAATATCTAAGGAATTCGCTCCAGGAGCCCAAAAAATAAAGTATCACCCAGTACCAAGTATTATTGCAAAGCATATCTTCTGAGCCTCTCTTCAAAAGGCAGATACAACATGACATTATAAGAAATGATTGACAAATTCCAAAGGGAAAAAATGTCATTCATCTGCTTCAATAATGCATCAAATCTTCAACATTTTTCTACACTCATATTCTAAATACCTTTCCTTTATTCCTTTTTAAGTCTTATGTGAAGGACTTTGAATTGCCTTGTTGTTGAAGGATGCTACACAAATAAACTTGCCTTGCCTGAGGCCTCTCCCAATAGACTTTCTTACACAGAACAGCAGTTGTGTTTAACATCGTTGACAAAGGCATCAAACACCATCAGAGAGGCAGATGAGTACAGATGTTCTCTGTCACTGAAATTACATGTTCATTTCATTTCATGTTAGTCTTCAAGCAGATGTTGTGTGTGTGTGTGTGTGTGTGTGTGTGTGTGTGTGTGTGTGTGTCATTTTAATGGAAAACATGCACCTGATAAATTAATCAGTTAAGTTGTATTCTGTAAAGAAACATTTAGATAAAACAAATGAGAAACGTTTACAAAGGGAATATCTTATGTTCAGCTATGCCAGAATAATAATTCAAGCAAAAAGTAAGGTGACTTCTTTTTCACAAGAAGAAAATTAAGTGAATGTAATTTGACTTTGCGGCAGATGACATACATCAGAGCTGCAGATATGGAGGTGGAATCTATGTTCTTGTCTGAGCAGTGCGCACCAACCTGAGGAAACTATGACTGATGACAGGAATATTCATTACCAGAGCAATTTTATTGCTGTTTATCTCGCCTGTGAGCAGTGAGACGGAGAAAATAATTCTCAATTATTCAGCCTCTGCCTACTGGAATAAAAACAGTTTTAAATGTACAGGATTACATTTGTACATTGCCAGGGTTCATCTCAACAAGGCTAATTTGAAAGATAGACAGGCAAAATACCATTATAGGTGAGCAAACACAGCTGTGCCAACAAGGTAATAATACTGATAATACTGATCCAGGGAAGTGAAGGTCACTTTTGTGTTGCAAAAGCAGCGCACATAATGATGGGTACAAAACTGTCAATCTAGACACAATACTCAACAGTGCAATGCTTTAACAAGTACAAAAGAAATAGAGGTGTTTAATTCTTAACTGTTACAGTATATTTGGTCTATTGCAGAATAAATATCACTTGCCTAGTGTCCATTAAAATCACAGAACCATTCATCTGTGTCTATACGCCAAGTTCTGATCAAGGGAAAATCATCAGCTGTGTCCGAATTCAGGGGTTGCATCCTTTGGGGGAAGCAGTCTACGAAGGTGTTTAGCAGGTTTACTAGTTTAGTTTGGTTTTGATTTTTTAAAAATGCTTGGTTTTAGTTTAGTTTTATTAGTTTCGATGTTTGTTTTAGTTTCTTTGTAATATGGGCTTCTAGTCCCTAGTCACTAATTGTAGGTGCTGCAGCTCTATGGCACATCATTGCAGTTAAAACTACCAGGCTTCTGTATGAAATAAACTGACAAAGATGAAAAGACAGTTTTAGAATTTTATTTATAGCTAGTTTAGTAAACACACAATACAGTTTCAGTTATTTATCTTTTTATTTTATAAAGCCCTATTTTTTTTTTCAGTTAAAAAAAAAATTCACGTCAAGTTTTTGTTATTTTGTTAGTTTTAGTCAACGATAATAACCTTGCAATGGAGGATTTTCATCCTTACCATTGCATCGCAAAGCTTGGCTCCTGTCACCTAGCGACTTTTTTTCACAAAAAGAGGTTTTAAGGCCTGTGGTTTTAACAGCTGTACCGTTATTGAACTGGGCAGAAACCCAATATTTACTCTGGGTCGCGAAGGATCCACCCCTTGGATCTTTCGTTGCCCAGGAAAAGAAGGGCCCATTTCTTGGCCACATTTGAATGGGACAGCCTAGTCACGCTGCTGCGACACAATCAGTCTACAAATACAGCGTCCGAAGGACACAGCTATCCATCCTTCACATGCGCTACAGCACATTGAGTTACAGTGGGCCACGAGTTTAACTCAAAAGTTGGACCATGAGCAGTTTTAATAAAGATAAGAGATGGCAAACGTTTATGGCGACAAACTCACAGAGACGTGAGGAAAGCGGAGGGAGACTAGAGGAAAATAACAGCAGGAGCTGAACACAAACACACTTGAACTTGACCTTTGGGGTGGCAAAGAGAGACAGTAAATATAGCACAAACTCCGGTGTCTCACTGGGCCATGTACATCCTCACAAACACACACACACACACACACACACACCCACACAATCCCTACCCAGCACTGCCAAACTGCTCTGAATGCCTATCAGCTACTTTAAACTCAACATGTATCATATGCTACAGTGTTGTTTAACAGCTAAACTGACCAACAGACCAGTGTCCCCAAAAACTTTTAGGATGCTTCTACAACAGACAAAAACAAATTCTCCAACAAGTCTCTCTAACGGCATCTAATATCTACAGCTGTCATGGAATTGCAGATGTTCAGATTTCCATTTTTTTGCAGGTATGACTCCATCAAACGCTGGACAACAGCGACTAGTGGATCTTGCGGTGAGATTGGTTTTGTCAGATGTTGTTCCCAGGGTCAAGAATGAACTTTCCTCTTCTCTGTATGTCACATACACAGACACAGTCATTTGAAAAAAAGTTCTGGGCTGCATACAGCGCAATGACCCAGTTAGTAGTCAGTTCCGGGGTTCAGTGTCTTGCTCAAGGGCGGTTTGGCAGTGATGGGGGTGCCATAACTCAATTTGCTATTTCACAGCTGGAATACAAACTCGGTTCAGTGCTGGGAGTCAAATCATTGACTTCTAAACATCAAAATTCAGCTACAAAGTCACATTGAACATTTCCATCATGCAGGGCTCTTAGATAATGAGTTTAGTATTAAATGACAACTACAATAGATTGATGCAGAGCAGTGAACATATATGAGGATGAATTAATGCCTTTGGTAGCATTACAGAATAAGCTCAACCAGAGGCCCCTATAGTTTATGCTCCCTCTAAACATGGATGCACATAAATACATGAGATTGGTCACTAGTTTGAACAGTAATCAGTAAATTTGAATAGGATCATTCATACTGGCTGATTCCACAGACCTTATAAATATTCAGTTATTGTGCACAAACGAGCTGAATGCCAAAACTTGTTGCATAGTTATTCTGCATAAGTAACACTATGCAAAATGTTCAAAACATATTATCTGCAATCCACAGCGTGATGTGCGTTTGTGTTTGTTTGCAGTCTCACGGCTCCATCAACAGGAAGCCCATTATCTCACCACTTGGTGAATGTTCGCTGGCCCTTTGTTCGATCTTGATGAGTAATAGACCCCACCTTTGTTATGCCAAAACACAAAGCATGATTTATGCCACAGTAAAGTCACGCAGCACTTTGCCCTTTTCTTCTTCCTGTCCCCAGAGATCGCTAGGTAAATATGGTGAGAAGCTGGGAATAGCAACATAAAACTCTCTCTGTGGAGGGGTTACTCTTTCATCATCCTCCATGTCAAATCGCAAAGGAGAGTGCGACATACCAATACTGCTGCTGACGTATAAAAACAGGGTGGGGATCCACAGCTTTTCAGGAGTGAAGGGTTTCTAACAGTTTTCATCAAGCCTATGTTCATAAAACTTCCTCAAAATATCAATAATTGTGTATAATTTCACTTCAAGGAGGTAAAACAGAAACATCAAATTTGAGTCAGATGGTTTTTACCCAACAAGGCTTAATTCTCATTTGTGAAATCACTCTGGCTGCATATTTTCATTCCAGTCTGTGATCCGTCAATACATTGCTACAATTCAAATATGATGCAGAGCTGGATCTGATTCAAGAGCTCACTGATTAGTTATGTAGGCAAATCTGATTTAAGTGGCTCCTGACAAGGTCAACCGATAAATCAAAGACATAAATCAAATCACAGAGCACGGGATCTGTGAGTGAAGCGTGAATCTCTGTGCTGTTTAAACTCATGTAGCAGTTTCAAATATTATTTTTATTACAAATTCCAACCAAGTCCCAGAAAAACTATGCTGTTGAATGGGATGTTTACTATGACTAGAGGTCCTTGGCAACACCGCTATCACGGCTCATGATAACCCAGCCGTGCTAGTGGTTTGGCTTTATGGCAAGGTTGGTCAGTCCGTCACCACTGATTCAGACTGAGATATCTCAAAAACTGTTGCTATAACTACAAATAATAATAATAATATTATACCAGCCAAACATCGGCATGTTACATTGTCATTCTTAGCATGTTGGCATGCTAACAATAGCGTTTCGCTCAAACCACTGGTTTAAGTGCAACCTCAGTGGGCCGTTAGTGTAGCTATAGACTATTAGTCTTGATTTCTTCCTCTTCTTCTTGTTCTGTGTATCAGATCGCTTTCAGTTTAATGCTGCATTTCTGCCCCTTCTTGCAAATTAGGAGGATCTCTTCACAGAGAACAAAGTGAGAATGCAATTGTAAGAGTGAGGACAAGGGTGGAGTAAAGACAAAAAGACAAAGGGGGTTGTTGATAACCACATTATGTACGATATGCACTGTGGTTTAGTCACCTCTGCCTCTTATATACAGATGCACATTGTGCATTTGTATATGTTCTTGGAAATGGCTTTTTTTTCTCTTTATTTACATTTCACATGTCAACAGTAGGTACAGACTACTAAATCTACTAAATATGGAAACCTACACATGCTGTGAATGCAGCATACCATGATGGACCCATGCTGCATCGGCTGTAGATGTCATAGATTTGATAACAAGCCAGAATTTAAAATATTTGTTTTTCTAATGAACCAATGACAAGCCCTCAGATTACAGATGCTTACACCACACAGGATAAATTGCTCCAAACTCCCAAGTAAGTAACCTATAAACCTATACAACAACTGTGACATCATGACTCTGAGTACCAATACTGTGGTAAAAGTAAAGATTCACAGACAAACAACAATCAGCTGCCATCACATTGCTCTCCTCCTTTTGATTTGACAGACATTTCATCCTCCTTAAGGTCGATTCCCACACACACACCACCCTCTCTGATCACATGATCAGTGGACAATTTGTTTCTCACTTCATGTGCTTCAGTACTAAAAGTCAAACAGACAGTCAAACAGGGTGGAAACAGATCTGCGGTTGATAGTAGAAGCAGCGCTTATCAATGATTAACTTGCCAAAAGCCTTCACACAGCATTTTCATTTAATGGTGCTCTGAAATATTTTCATTGATGGCAGTTTTGCTCTAGAAGAAGTGTTGTTTACAGGCTATGGGCAGTGATAGATTTTAAATTTAAATGTTGTTTGCTCTGTAAAGATGAGAGTGGTTTGTCTTCTCAGTATGAAAAAGTTGTTGTGGCTTGTAACATTAAAAACGTCCCTTGTGGTTTCTAAAACCTCTGAAATGTAGGACTATCTGTAAACTGGTTGTGATCATAGGATTTAAGAATTCAGTGTAACATCCTATTTAGTATGGAAGCACACTTTCTGTCCCGATTTAGCATTCCTTCACAAGCATGAACTGCCTTTGATCTGGTCGCGCTGGCCTAGCTGGATGCGTCCAATCCTCCACGTTTCGGCAAGGTGGCCGACAAGTGGTAAGTGAATGGAGCCTGAGAGAGAGTGAGGCTCAGGCGTCACATCACATTACCTGAGGATGCATCAGCTAGGTCAAGTCATCTGTGTCTGCTGCGGGTGGATGTTCCCCAGCTGCACTAAGCAAGCACCGTCTCTCCTGGGACGAACTTAGGCGCTGACCTCACAAAAATATTATCAGATGTGGAGAACAGGTCGAT
This sequence comes from Seriola dumerili, assembly GCF_002260705.1. Taxonomy (NCBI): domain Eukaryota; kingdom Metazoa; phylum Chordata; class Actinopteri; order Carangiformes; family Carangidae; genus Seriola; species Seriola dumerili. The sequence continues at coordinate 8,066,666 of NW_019174272.1, read as the reverse complement.
GCGGGAGCAGTGTGTGAACTTGGCTCATCAGTGACACACGAGTTGGCAGAAAGGATGTGAAGGCTGCTGCTAATCCCGCTGACATCTATGGGCCCTAGCTAGCGTGATTTCCTCCCTCAAATCCCCTGCAGGAGCTTACGGGTGTGATCACACCTACACTGTATTTCCTTCAGTCTGACTGGTGGAAAAGTTTACTTTACTGCAGCTATGTGATATTTTTTTCTTGACCTATATTCCATCCATCTTCCACAAGTTCCCAGATAGTTAAGCCAGGCTATATTTGATTTGCAAATTTAACCAGCGTCTGCCTCTTGCTCCTCTATTCCTCAAGCATGATCTTTTCTTAGACGTCTGAGGAGCTACAGGAAAAGGACCACCCTCTCTTCCCACTGTTGTGAATAAATCATTCATATTTGACTTCTGAATTATTGAACATACAACATATTACTCTCAGTGAAGGTAAAAACCGACTGTAGCCAAAAGAGATACCAACTTTACAGGGAAGTGGACACGAAAGCGGCTAAGCCTTTGCTGAAAGTGCATGCTTGGATAGCAGACTGGCATTAGTTCAGACTGGCCTTGGGTATATAACTTCTTTTTTATTCCTTTTTTTTTTTTTTTGCTGTGACTGGATCAATGCTGTGGTGTGTTGTCTTCAGTTTGCAGCATTGCATCTCCACCTAAAGAGGCTGGAGGTGATGAATGGGTACTCATCCATAAGCGCAGCTTTCACAGCCTGCAGTTACTTTGACATGACCTAGGCATGATCCCAATAGCTTCCTGTTATTGTGTGAGAACGGCTACTGAACCAAGCCTCATAAGGGAAGAAATTGCTATAGTAGGTGACTTTTTCAAGCATATTGCAGGGGAAAAAGAGGTAATAGGTTGGAAATTCAGATTTGGAATTAATATAAAATTAGTCTGTTTGTTATTTAAATTAAATTTTATTAAAAAAGTTGAAAGGTAATTTCTTATATCCATGAGCTTCATAATACATATATTGGAGGTGAGTACAAAGATGATATAGTGTTTTAGGCCATTTTGGGAAATGCTGTGAATCGCTGATGTTTAGAGGCAATATTGAATTTATATATGATCTTTGCATTCATGAGACAAAGTCCTTTGATTTACTGGGTGTTTATTCTGCTAAATTATATAAAAGTAACCAAACCAAATGTATCTTTCTGCATATTCTATCCATTAACAATTTCTGCATTGATTTTCATGATATACACTGATACCGTGAAGTAAAATTACATATATCATGACTAAGAATTTCATTCATGTCACCCACCTCTAATACTAAGTTACAGATGGTATTGACTGCCCTAATCTACCGATGATTGTATATGTTAATATGGGAAGATTAATTCTGCTTCAACCCCCTTAACCAAAGTTAGAATATTATTTCCCCACACTGTTTCCTGTGACAAGAAATATGCCTTTTTACAACATGATGTGGAAATCAAAAGGTAGTTGTAGTTGTTGATTAATCTTGTGTTAAGGTGGATGGTGAACGTCAGAGATAGTCTAATCCACCGGGATGACAGCAGTCTCTCTGAGAGCATCCATGTCAGGCCTGTCAGGTCCCTGCAGGATCATAAATCCTTTTGCCTCACACACTAGGGACCTTTCCTCTAGTGCCATCCTGTCCATATAGCGTCCCCCCTGAAAATCTAAAAGAGCTCCGAGAGACGAACAGCATCCCTCTTGGCAGTAGACTTTGTCTTCAGGGAGTGTGTAACCCGACAAACACACCTGTTCAGTCCTCATTTGCAGCACTTACTCCTCTTCAGCTTCATTTTGCAAAGCATGTCCTTGGGAATCCTGGATGGCAGTGAGAGAGAGCCCTAATTACAGCTAATCATGTGTCTAATTGGCAATTCCCACCCTAATGAATTATCTCTTTGATTCCCATTGTGAATCATATGCCAAACACACTCTGCATTGTTTAATTAAAATGAGCCTGTTTTCATGGAGATTAGTGAAAACAGTTGACAGAACTGCCGTACAGCTTGTGTGCGGATGAAAAATAATCCCAAACTGACATCACCTCATTTTAAATTCTCAGTATAATCTTGTGCCCGGCAAAAGGCAGAGGGGCTCTGCGAGAGCGGTGTGGTTTGGTGGGTGTGCACACTTTGATTTCACAGTAACACATTCAATCATCCTCCACTCTATCTTTTCAGACATGCTCGCTCACAGGCGAGTCCATTTGTACTTTCCGAGTACATACTATGAGCAATTCACATCTCTAACCTCAGACAATGGCTGTGACACCTGACTGAGCTGCTTTCTCACACTTCCACTTATCCTCCACTGGATGACAAAGAGAGCTTTCACACACTGACACTGCTTATTTCTACCCAGGTCTATGTATATTCGCTCGGGTTACGGTGGAAATAATGTAATTCTATAGAAGCATGTCGCAGAATGATGTGTAGCTGGTTCCATACGGGTGGCCAGCACATGACCTCAGCGAGGAGAGTGAGGGGCCACAGATGACACACTAATCAGAATTACTGCCCATCCATCTTCAGTAATCATTGCGACCTCTGTGACCTCTAACCTTACCTCTGAAGGATTTCTTTGCCTCTACCTAACTAATCTGGTTACCTCCTATCCAACCAGCCCAAAACACAGTCACACCTCTGTCAGCGTTACCACAGCTGACCGGAGCAATCACACTGTATCGCAGCACAATATCTGTATCTCCCATTAGCTCCTCAAGCATCAACCACTGAAGTCTGTCTTGCTCAGCATGAAACATGCATGAATCTGGGTGCTACACCTGATTGACAAGGAAGGAAATAATCAGATCAATACAACATTGGGCTTTTCTTCATTAATGTCACTGAGCCAGAGCAGTGACACCAGTCACTTGACCTTTATTTCATCGTGGATTACAGTGGGAGCAGTGGATGTGTCTCATTTGTCACAAGCTATCAGGCTCAGCTCTGGCTTTATAAGCAGAGACTCCCAAGAGCTGCAAGATGCAGAGTGGATCTTGATGAATGTTGATTGGTGGGGATGAGTGCTCAAGCTCAGCTTCCCCTATTTTAAATGTAGAATTTAAAGCAACTCACTGTGGGCCCGATGGGAACTAACTTTCGTGAATCATTTTGGAACAGAGTTTTGATGCCAAACACCAGGGTGACAAACCTCATATTTAGTGAGACAGAAAAAAAAAACTGTAGTTAAATGAGCTGCTGCACTGTGTTTAAAATGAATTCCAGCAGCTTCAGATTTGATTTTATTGTTCTGGGGCCGTAATAACAGAGGGCAGGTGCGACCTATGTGCCCCTAACAGAAATGTAGGGCCATGTTAAATCATCTATCAAAGTCACAGCAGCTGTAAGGTCGGTGGGCGCTGATCCTAAATGCGTAAAGGAAACACTGCCCATGGTCCGCTCAAGCAAATTAATTAAGCATGCTATAAATTAATCACAGTCTGCTTATTAATTTTCTGGCTCAGCGGCTTTATATTCAGAGGAACAGTTGATCTGGAATAAGGCATTTAAAAGACTTCCTCTGGTGCAAAAACGCCCATTTATTCCATGCGTTTAGATTACAATTCATTACTTCATTTGACACTTTAACTGTTCCTTCCCTCAGAGTAGTTAAGTGGTTCAGAGCAGTTTATAAGAGGCCACGTATTTGTGGTCTCCGTGTCATTTTATACTGCATGAGTTATGTTGGTGCCTTTGCAAAATGAGCAGCGCTCAGTATCGGAGCAGCTCCGGTGCAGCTGCTAACTTTCGAAACTCACCTATCCACGCTGATCACGCACAGGGTCATGATGGAAGCAGTGCAGCACATAACATCCATGCCGATGAAGATGTTGCAAAACGTGTCCCCAAAAAGCCACTTGCCCCCGGTGAGGTCTGTCACTATGACAAACGGCATCACAACTATGGCCACTGATAGGTCCGCCACTGCGAGGGACACCAGCAGGTAGTTTGAAGGTTGCCTCAGTTTCTTCACCACGCACACTGCGATCACCACCAGCGTGTTCCCCATGACTGTGACCGCCGTGATGATAGCCAGCATCACCCCGATGATGATCTTCTCCGGGCGCCCGAAATCCTGCAGCTGCTCCCCGCACGACACGTTCCACATGGGTGTGGGACTAGTGGTGACGAGGGGGTTGTTGAGAAGCTGCAGAGTGCCATTGATAACTTCGGAAAGAGTGACCCCAATTCCCGAAGTATTGAACATCACGACAACGATATCCCGGCAGGAATGGAAGGGACGCCTCGCCAGTGCACTCCAATTACGCGCATATTTGGATACATGTAACCTGCTCTCGGCTCCTGTCCAGCGGTTCTAGATTGAGGCTATTGCAGCTGCACCACATCAGAGCTGCCAACAACTCAGAGGGCTTCTTGACTGGTTTCCGTTCAAGAATCATCCGTCTGCAAGAAGTGCTATATGTGTGTGGGGTCCATCTCCAGAGGGTAAAATAACTTCTGCTCCAAAACTATGAAATTAAAAAAAAAAAAGTTACAGAATCTAAATCCAGCTGCTTCCTGAAGCGCTTGTTTCTCACTGCACGACCCTGAGATAAAAAAGAACTACTGTGTTTGGAGGATTGCGCTGCGCAGACAGCATCTAACCATGTGACGCGTCACTTAAGACGCACAGACAGCCTACTGAACACATACGAGATACAGCAGCCCAGCCTATAGGAGACGGAAAACTCACCCGATTATAAATAGAATATCTCTCAAAAGCAAAACCACTTAACAAAGAGTGCATTCGCTCTTGTGCTAGAAAAAAAATATTTTCTGTTGTTATGTGGTGACTTATGTCATGATGCTTTTCTTGGACCCTCACATTTAAGGTCTGAAAACAAACCAGAAGAGAAAACCCAGCACTGGGAGACAGCGAGGACATATGGCAAAGCTTCCCAGGACTCTGGGCTGCTTGCATCATCGTCCAGGCAGGAACAGCTGTGGTGCGTTTGTGTCCTCTGGCTCTGGAGGGGCCGGTGCTGCATCCCACCCCCTACCTCCCATAGTCTGTCATACCCCACCACGCTCACATGCAAGCCACCACACAGCCATGGCCTTTTACTCACCACTACCTACTACTCAGTCTGACAGACAGGCCAGTAATGATTGTCACATCAGATTAATTCCAGTGGCCACTGGCAGTTTCTGCTAGACCTCCTGCTGTCAGGGAAATTTGGCCCATTTATGCTGGGGGTATTACAGATGTGTAGATGTCAGAGAAGATGGGTCAGGTTTCCAAAGCGTTGGAGGGAGGTTTCTGAGGAAAGCTCTAGGGGCCTATGCTAAGCAGCCTGTCAGCAATGTCTGTAGTTAGAGAGGTTAAACAGGTATGGATTACTCCTGCTCTGGGAGCAATAATGACGATGGTTAGAAAAAACCATGACAAGACAATTTTAAATTAGCTATAAATTGCTGACAGGCAATGGAGCTGTTTCATTTTTGTGGAAGCAACCACGTAGAAAGGCAAGGGCACCTGGGCCAGTGCCTTTGAGGCCCGTAATCTGTCCATGCATTCTGGTGTAATTATGGATAAGTCAATGATGCTTTCAGGTGTCAAGTATGTACGGTTTTAACTCTGGAGCATCACTCATTTAATTTACTGACAGTCAAACGTGGATGTTTCCAGGTAAAAAAATGTAAAGCATGCTTTGACCACCTCTTGCTGCCCAAATCTCAAGTGGCTGGTTTGGATGTCACGTTACTGAGACTCTGTCCAGTAAAGAAGCCCCATGTGAGTGCATCTGATTTCCACTCACAAGCCCTGGATCCCTCCTAACTGGGTAGTAAGAATCTTAATGAAACCAAAACATCAAGTAAACATGTCTTTTCACAGGAATGATGCAAGCTGCCGTCAAGTTTTCCATTTACATCTGTAATTACACTAACAGGTGGATTATTTTCTGATGTTTAAATGTCAAAACACATTGCCAAAAGCATCCCTACAGGGCTAACCCAGACATGCTGCATGAGACGTGACAGGTTAGGCTACTGACTATGCCGCCTTAGAGCCCATCTGTGCTTTTGACATATACTGACATAATGCTATCAGTCAGCTGAAGTCAGATGTTTGTTCTTTAGATGTAGATTACAGCTGAAGGCAGACAGGTGGAGATTGTCCCTCTTCAGAGGCCAAGGGGGAGATAAACATTGTTTATCTTGTTTTCTTGGCAGTAAATTGAGGATTTGCAAACGTGACCTTATTAAAGTGACATAATCAGGCACAGAGCAGGAGCTGGGCAATGAACAGGTAATTGCATCATGACAACAAAATGTAAGTGAGGAGCAGAACAGAAAAACACATTTGTTTCAGAAGCACCAGATGACCAATGAACAACACACACAGTATTTGTATGTGATTAAGTGGGATGATCACTTCCAAATGGCAAACAAACAATATCATAAAACCCATAGATGTTTTCGTGAGAGTGTGAATCTAGCTTTATTCATACCACAGAAGCCATGCTGTCACTCCTGTTGTCTTTACCTCAATGACACTTATATTCATGCATATTTATCTGCCTTTCTTTACTCCGTTGAATTTCATTATCAAACTATAATAAATTGGATAAGGTGAACTTAATAAGGTAAACAATTATTTGGTTTTGTTATAAACCTTTGTGATTAGGTTACACTTAAAAATCAAGCTCTACACCAGTGTCGCTGTATCAGTGTTGTTTTGAACCTAAATGAAAAATTTAATCTTTAATAGTAAATACTAAATATAATATAAGTTAGCTAAAAGCTTGTGGTGTGATTATTTTTTATTTCAGAAAAGATCATTCTTGGTTGTGACTTAAAAAGTAAGAATTAGTCCTTTTTTATGCACATATTGAAGTACAACAGAGAAAAAGGTCATGTCATTTTTAAAGACAAAACGTTAGTTAATACATATTTATGTGGACAAACAGGCCAATATCAGGCTAAAATAATGCTGTTTATTGCATCCTGTGATTGCAGTCACATAATGTGAGGTAGGTGTGTTGGGAACTCTTCCAGTGTGGACAGGGGCAATAGATTCATGAACAATGGTCTAATTTTATATGTTCCTGCATTTTCCTGGTGTTCAGCATTGTGCTCCACAAGGTTTCACCGTTTCCACGCTTTGACCATTGTTAAACAGAGATATACTACCAGTGACCACAAGTGATGTTGGTGAGACTTTGATACTAATCCTTATTGAATTGATTTGAAAAATAACATGAGGTGCCCAAAGCAAAAAAATTTAAAAATTACAAAATGCACATGAGAAAGAAGCAGAAAGAACACTTTGTCTATTTAAATTATCTAAAACTTTGTTCATCTGAGAAGTTGAGTTGTCTGAGTGAGCAGCTGAAACTGACTCATATTCCTAATGTGCAGCATTCTCACACCTGCAAACCACCACATCTCTGCTGCTGGTCACTGAGACAGTTTGAGTGAACACGCCTTGCTCAACAGTACAATACTTACTCTACTCAGATCATTCCAGCTGCAGGGGGTTTAAATACAAAGTCACAAACTCCTCTGACTTGAGAAGTTTATTCTCAACAGGTAAACAGTTTCTAATTGCTGATTACCCCCCAGTGAATCAGGAACCAGACTTGATCTATTTAGAATAACATCAAACCCTCCCACTGACAAGATATGAGCACATAGTTTTACATAAAAGTTTTCATGAGGTGTTTTCCAAGTCACGTGTGTACAGAGTCAATATACAACATGCAAAAATGTTCCTATATACCAGACTGATGTTGGCAGTGTTTACATTTATTATGGTCAATTTGATTCCCATATCTGTTGCAGTTAACTCAATATATCAATAGATGGCATTGCATCCCTTTAAACTAAAATCATTTACAAGCCTCATCAGGTTCCCTTTTAGTTTTTGCTATTTATGTGGTGTGGTCCCCCAGGAATCTGTAAAAAAAAAAAACACAGAAAAGATATTTTCATCAATGGAAAAATTAACTATCAAACTGTTAATACGTGTGAATTCTTAAAAGGGGACTCCAGGAGAGTTCATTTGACAGCAGTGAAACACACTGTCCCATCTGGTCACTCCCCAAAAAACTGTAGCTAATGTAAAAGAACCAGAGGAATGGTTCCTTTCAGAAACAGTGATTACTTTTTCCCTGCAGAGACCACGTAGGAGCACAAAGCCATCACCTCAATAACACTGGGAGCATGTTGGTGATTATTTCAAATGTCTAAGACTAATTGCCAATATGCCTGACTGCTGACCTGAAAACCAAAGTTCTGCAGACTCATAGACCACAGCCATGACTCTTTTTTTTTTTTTTCATATAACAAAGAGACCTGAAGCTCATTTCAGCAGCTGAGGCCTTTAGTCCATGTTTGAACATCTTTTCATTATTATTATCTTTTTGGATCCAAATAAATGTTCATAGTTGTGGCATGAGACAGTTAGTGAAAGCAGCAGTGATACACAATGCAAATACAGAATTTGGTTAATTTCCCAAAAGACTAAAAACTTTCATCCAAGTTTATATTAATCACACAGTAGATTTTCTGGCATTGTCTCAAGTATTTTGAATATAAACATGGTTCATGATTTCTTCTGTGTAGGTCATAGTTTCTACCAATCAGATGGCCCATGTAAATGGGTTTTATTCTGTTTATATATGGAACAGGGACATAATTGGCTGAATGTGTGATGATTTGTGAATAATTTAGCAGATTATTGAGCTGTCAAACATATTATTCACCACCACTAAACTGCTAATAAAAATACATATTATATCCAGGTGACTTTAGTGGGCTAGGGTTACCAAATAATGGGGAATCCTGTGGGAAGATTTTAATGATAGAAAATCTATCTAATGAATATTTTTGTTGTCTTGTTTTGCTCTTTTAGTTTGCTGCTGTTGCTCAGGTGTTGTATCTGGGGGATACGGGTGGTTACCAGCAGAGGGCGACAAAACTGTTCCCCAGTATCATGTAAATTAACAATAAATGATTGACAGGTGCAGTAAACCAATGCCTTTCTGCTCAACTTGACAGATTATCCAATAAGGGTATCGGAGGGCAAATACCACCTGTCAACCCCTGGAGGATCAATTTAGTGCAGAGTGCGTCGACTTCTAGCTCCAGGTGAAAGGCATATCCACCGATTATATGTGAGTTTGTATGTCGTAGCTTTATTAACCAACATTGTATTCTTGTTTGCTGAAAACTTGCTGTGTTATTGGATGTATTTCGGTTGTTTTTAATTCCTCGCTCGAGGTTGTCACCTTCAGCTGCGTCTTTTTCTTTGACACGTGTTTCAATTAGCTAGCTAACTAACTAGCTAGTTAATTTTAGCTAACAGCCGAGCCACACTAAGAGCCCGGTAGGAAAGTATTTTGTCCAAAAATAATTGCGAAGTACTAACATATCGTAATGTTAAGTATTAGTCAATTAGGTTAACTTGGTAATGAATTGATATATTGCACGAGTAAGGTTTTTGTGAAGTTTTAGTAGTACTTTGATGAGATCAGGGCAGATTGGTGAAGTAAGGCGCCTCATGTCGAGTTAACCAATTAACATTAGTAGCTAACGTTAGCAACATTTGAAGTAGACAAGCCAATAGTATCAGGGTGAACACTGTTTTTGTTTTCCCTCCATGGTTAACAGCAGATATATAGAGTCCTTACATATCAATAAATGAGTATTAGGATGAATCGTGAGTTTTGTAAAAGTGTTAAATAATTTTGGTAAATTCAGTATTTTAAGTGACCGCAATTTTAACTGCACCAAACTGAAGAAAACATAGTAAAAAGCATTTTGTTGCTTTATTAATGTAATAATTACATACCAGAGCTGTCCCATGCTTTAGGACCATTCCATGCCAACTCACCTGGGACCTTCCAGATCATAACATGGATTTTCTCTCAAAAAAAAAAATTATAATAAAAAGATAACGCCTAAAAACTTCTGCTACAGCTCTACTTCAAATACCTAGTTATTATTTTTGAAGTTTGGGCCCCCAGAGCTAAATTGAACAATTTTTTTGCAATTCATGTATGTACATTCAAAGCCTCATCAATTTCTATTTAGGTTGAGATTTGTAATTTGTACTGAACATCCATGAAACTCAAAAGCTAATTTGCAATGTCTTTTCATGTAAATAGTTGTTGCTGAATGTTTTACAGTATCACTTTAATGAAACAAAAATTTTACTTGCATGAGGAGTCTTTTTTCAACAATAGATATGTACATTAGTTTTCACTTTTTTGCAATCAATTGTCTTTATGTAGTATTTTTACGTGTATGGGTCTACCACATTTAGAGATGATTTAGTCCTGCAGGTATGGAGAATCTGATTATTAGTTTTGTGTTGTCTGCACAGTGTGCTTAATGAAAACTTACTGATGGTGAATGAGCTGACATGATAGTGTTATTGAAGCTCTGTCAGGTAAGTTAGAGCTTGACTAGGACAATCAGATTTCATCCCAGTACTGAGGGAACCACATGTGTTCTGTGTGGTCTTGTAACTGTTAATTTTAAACTATTATCCATGCTATCTGACATAGTGACCTAACCATGCACCATTTCTTTGGTAGTATAATGGTAGGAGATGTACTGGTAACTTTTATCCTATGTGTTGTTCCCTGCAGTTAATCCATTGTTGTGTTAACTGGTGGTATCAGAAGTTGACTGAATGGATCCAAACAAGCTTCCTGACCTCAGTGGTATGACGGGCGTCCCCTGGCTGGGACGCGGAAGAGGACTACAGCCTGAGGAGCTGGCTGTTGGACGTAGTAGAGGGCTGCTGCTCTCTATAGAAGGGTCTGCTGTAGGACGAGCCAGAGGTTTCCCCACTCCTGGCGATACCCCACAAGGACGAGGAGTGATTGTGCCCATTACTGAACCTGTGCTTGGACGAGCTAGAGGACTGCTGGTGCAGTCTGATGATGGAGGAGTTGGAGGAGCCAGAGGACTGCTCTTCCCAGCAGGTGAACCGAAGGTAGGGGTGGCGAGAGGTGCTATCCTGCCTAGTCTGGAGCCACAGCACAGACAGACACCTCCATGTGAAGACACAACGCAAGACCCAACAGAAGAGACCCTGGCTTTGACAACAAAAGAGGTTGGAGCCAGAGACCTGTCTATGACTTTCTAAATATTATTGGCCCACTTTAAGAACTGCTAAGATTTTTGGTTTTTGTTTGTTTACAGGTTGATATGCCAACCCAAGGGCAAGGGTCAACACTGGTCTCCATGTTCAGAGGAATGGGCATTGAGCCCACTTCATGGGGAAGAGGAACACTACTAGTGGGTCTGTATTTAAACCTTTGTTGTTGTTTGTTTTTTTTCTTCTTTATTTCTTGTTTTGTTTTTTTTAAGAGTGAAAAAATTAAACAGCCTTGGTACCAGTTATAAGTTTGACATTTATTGTCAGCTACTGTACATTAACAATGTGTAATTATAATGACTTCCTGATAGTTATGCACGTAACATTTTGCATGCTGTTCTGACAGTGTAAACAAAACAGCTTTATAGCTACAATTGTCAGATGTGTGCAGGTGTATCATCAATGGATAATTTCTTCCATATCTTATGATTCATTTTGAGAATTATGGAGTAATCCTTAGTTCCTCACTAATGCATTAACTTATTTAGACAGGGAGGAGTTTTAGTTACTACACATAAAGTTTTGGCACTAAGAAAAAGTATGGTGTGAATGAGACTTCATACACAGAAAACATGCATTATTATTATTATTATTATTATTATTGTTATATTTGATTTTAAAAAAACATGATACATTGTGTCAGCCGTATGTAATATTTTCCTCTATTCATTAAACAATATTTATTAACAGAGAGAATATAAAGTTCAGTACCCTGGTGGATAGGTTAAGAAAATTAAATAAAATTTTAATGATAATAAAACTGTTCCTTCAGTACAGGAAAGCCCCAGTTGAGTTGATCATGCCAGGTTATGAGGACGGTAGAAAACCTCAGTGTGTCGACCCAGTCAGATTAACCGCTAAAGCTGGTATAACTAGTGTCGCTGTGTATGTGCAGAAGAACCTTGAGGATTGAAGTGTGAAGTTTTATTTCAGAGAGAGGAGCAGCTGGAGATATGGGAACCATAAAGCTGCAAGGTGCCTCCGAAGGTGTCACCAGCAGCCCGGAGAGTGTCGGCCAACCTGAAAAGATGATTGGCAGGTAGGAGACAGATCTGTTGTCTATCTGTTGTCTAACAGTGTTTCTTAGACGGCCTTACTCCTTCGCTTTATTAAAGACAAAGGTAGACTAAATATTTGGGAAAAAACACTCAGCATAACGCAATATAGTTAAACAGTACACTCACTACAGCCTTCATGATGGCCATATTAAGTTGTATTTGGGGTACTTTTGTTTCTGTGGAAGTGTGAGAGCAGCTTTTGACTCCTCATGTGGACAGATTTCCATAATGGTCAGTTTAGAGTTTCCTATAGTAAACAGTTTCTCAAACTTCTATTTGTAGGTTCTTGTTGGTCAAAGCAATATTTGCCAGAAAGTTAATAAAGCATGATCTGTCATTAAAGACATGTGGCCAGTTCAAATACTCTTAATTATTGCAACCATTTATCAATATTGGAAAAAAATATATACAAACCTGGCTACTGTGGAATTTGACCTCTTACAGTTTCTATGGCAGACGTTTGTCCCCGCAGACGATGGTGGGGCTTGGAAGAGCAGCAATGCCACAGTTTGGAGTAGGAAGAGGACGCCCATCACTTCCTTCTATTCCTCCTGGTCATGTTGAGTCAGTTTCTCCTGCTGCTGAACCACAACCAGCCCCATACTCTCAGCCTTCCCATGCAGGTAGGGGAACTTGTAATTAAATGAAATGAATGAATTAAAGGATTCTGACATTTCATGAAACACTGCACAAGAGAAATTGTTTCCTTCAGGTGGGTTAAAGTGGCTGTTTAGGCTTCATTTAAAAGAACTTCTTTGTAAACACAATCTATAATATGTCTAATGAAATGCATGCATGTGAAGCAGCCATACCCCCTGTGCCCACCACTCAAGATGTCCTGGAGGTTTCAAATAATGCACCAGCAAAGAGAGAGCTGAAAATGGAGGGAGTCCAGTAAGTATACTGTTTCTCCTTAGCATTTACCTCCTGACACACTAAGCTGTGTCCTGCACCATTGGCTCTTGTTGAGCTTTAGTGGAGGCCATTCAATGAGAGAGCTACTGATTTTAGCAAATCGGTAGCTTGATTTGCATATTGTGAGTTCTATGCAATATCCTCATTGACCTAGTCTTCCATACCAAGGACTGAGGGTGCTAGTGCAAAAAGCAAATTGTTTGATTCTCAATGTATTGTGAGCATATGTTGTGAACATTTATTGATTTAAAATTTTTAATAAGATATTTCCTCTATTATGTGTGTGTACAGTATGTGTAGGTCAGCTGTTAGCAGGCCAAATGCCATACCACTTCGTGCCACGATAGGGCCGCAGTGCACTTCAACTGTGATTTTCCAACTTGTTACATTAATGTTTTTAACATGTTTTAATGGTCATTCAGTGTGTCCCATTAATTACCCAGATGGCGGTCCACTTCAATCTGATTTGTCCCGCCGTCATTATAATATGTCTGACGTTGTGTTTTTTGCTGTAGCTTCACTGTAGAGTTGCTCTGTCCCCGGGATACTGAATTACCACCCAACCACCCAGGGTGGTGTGTAGAAATTTAAGGCCGTACAATGCATTTGATCAGTCAGCCCTTATCAGTGCTAGAGGTCAGCATGCTGTGTTGGGGACACTTGAGATCTAAAGAAATACACAAGTCGTGTAAGGTAATTGACTGTTTTGCTGAAATTGTCTCTTTGTGCTTTTACATTCTCCTCTGGTCAGTGAGCCACTTAACAAGGCTGGAACAAAAGGAGTTCCTATAACTATTGGCTCAAACCACATCTCAATTCGCTGCAAGAATGAAGCTGTTTATCAGTACCATGTGACATTCACGTAAGTATCATTTATCATTTATTTGTTTCCTCTATTAAGCAAAAATTACTGGTAGAAATCAAATTTAAAAAAATTTAAAAAAAAGAATGTTTTAGTCACTTTTTTACTGTCTCAGAAGAATGTGTTCTATTGTTGATAGTGAATTTAATTTTGAAACGTAATGTGAACCAAACAGGAATTACACTGAAGTATTATTGTTAATGAAGTCCCCGAGGAGACATAAGTGCAACAAGGTTATTCCAAAATAGCCATTGTTGAATCCATATTGTCAGTCAACACTGATAATTAGCACTGACAAGTACTGTATGTATTCTCAGAAGTCGTGTGTATTTCTAATCATCTTTTTCAGTCCAAATGTTGAATCAATGGCAATGCGTTTCGGCATGATGAAAGATCACCGCTCAACTACCGGAGATGTGGTGGCGTTTGACGGCTCCATACTCTACCTGCCTGTTAAGATGAATGACGTGGGTATCACAGTGTTTATTTTTATGGCTGATTGACTAAGGTGTGTTAACTGTAGATGTGTAAATTTTGAGTTGATGTAAATTATTGTGTATGTAGATGACGGATTTCTTACAGAAAGGGAGTTGTTTGACAGTATAGATGTATTTTAGTTTTCATTGTGCAGAACAGTGTAATGTAAAATCTCCCATAATGCTGTACCCAACACCAGATGCTCTTTTTGGTTTGACATGCAGGTGGTTGTTCTCAAGAGTTTGAGACGGACCGATAATGAGGAAATACAAATCAAAATCCAGATGACAAAGATTTTGCCACCAAACTCGGATCTATGCATCCCATTCTACAACGTAGTCCTCAGGAGGTATATTTTAAAAAGATTTTAAAAAACTCCTTCAGGGTTTTTGGATTGACCACTTTAAGTTTTAATAAACTGCCATATTGAAGTACACCTGCAGCAATATGCTCATACATGGTGTTTAATGAAACCAGTAAATAATGGCCATAATCTAAAACTTAACCTTCAACAGTCAAACTTCAAACATCAACAAAATGTGTAATTTGCCCAGAGGTGCCCAAAAATCTTCCTGGTCTTTTTCACACAAAGCCAGACTGCTTAAGAAAATTAAACACTTCTGCTTGTAATCATAAAAGCCCTTTAATGACATAATCTGAGCAGCCATACTTATTTTATTCATGATGTTTACTATTTGGATAATCAGATGACATGACCCAGTGTTGTTCTTGTTTTCCAAGGGTAATGAAAATCATCGGATTGAAGTCGGTGGGGCGAAACCATTACGATCCAGAAAGTGCAGTCGTTCTTGGAAAACATCGGTTAGTGCAGAGTTGTATTTTAAAATCATAAGTCAGACACCAGCTAATATCATGACGTCTCTGCTCCATTTATTATCCCATTCGTCTGTTTGCTTTAGGCTTCAAGTGTGGCCAGGCTATTCGACCTGCATTAAGCGGACAGACGGAGGCCTGTACCTGTGTGTGGATGTGTCTCACAAAGTCTTGCGGAACGACTCTGTGCTGGATGTCATGTGAGTTCACACAGCAAATCATTCATTATAAAATATTTGTTACATCCATTGCACTTGAATTTAGTAAAACCATTACATACTCAGTACTCGTGGAAGGAATCGCACCTTGTCTTTTAATTGCAGGTAATCTCTTTTATCTTTGTTCATACTTCTTGATTTTGTGGCACGGCCCAATTGTGCTCCAAAAGTTCTTCCCAGCTCGCTGTTAATATTTTGAAGCTGCACAACTTAAAGTCACTTAACACCGTTGTAGACAGGTGTCACACTGTGTTCAGGCACACACTGATTACATAACTTGCCCACTGTCTTTTTTCATCTTTTCAATAGACTTAAAAACCATTTGTTACATTTTTTGTGTGTCAGTGCTAGTGCCCACGTTCATCAAATTTAAAAATCTAATTTGTAGAAGACTAGTTATTGATACTGACCTGAAAGTGTCTGCTCCGTGCAGCAGCAGAGTAGCAGGGTGATATCAAGTGACCAGGAGAGTTGACCGACGAGACAGAAGCGGAGGATTTGGTGTCAAAGTGAAAGCTAAAGCACCTATTCTGCCATGTTTTGGATTTAACCCCAACACAAAAGAAAACCTGATAACATTGAGGAAATCTGAAAACTTTGTCTTATGAAGGATGCAGTATGTGGAGGTAACACTTGTAATCTACAGATGTTGAGCCGATGCGTCATTTCTTGTAAAATGTCCAATGTAATTGGTAGGAAAATTTGCACACCGTGCTGTCCCTATTTAACAACAGTAACAGTGAGCTGGGAGTAAGTCTGCTGATTTTGGGGGTTCCTATAGTAAAATGAAGAATGCATCTCTTCTGTGTGTCGTTTGTGTACTCAGACATGCTCATTCAAGTTTAAACGTTGACTACCATGACCAAGACACACACAGCTATATAAATGTCCAGTTCTGTCATATATTCATACATATTTAAATACCATGTTGCAAGATTTGACGTGTTTTGTCCTCTGAGACAGAACTGAAACGTTAACCACTTTAGCCTTACCCTCTGGGAATGTGGTTTGATGAAAAGGTGAGTTGGAGGGCAGCAACTTAACAGACTGCAACAGGCTCATCATGTCTATAGATTATTTATAAACTGAAATGATCTTGCCCTTGCTTTGCCCTTTCACTTGAAACAGAAAATGCTAAAACGAGACACACAGCCTGTCAGTTTAAACAGAAAAGGCGAAAACCATGACCTTTTGACCCTTGCTGTCTTCCAGGAACATGTTGTACCAGCAGAGCAAGGAGAACTTCCAAGACGAATGCACCAAAGAACTGATTGGCAGCATCGTCATCACCCGCTACAACAACCGCACCTACCGCATTGATGCCATAGAGTGGAACAAGTCACCCAAAGACAACTTCCCTTTGATGGATGGCACAAAAACCACCTTTTTGGAATACTACAGGTGAGACTGCTCTTTCCATGAAGCCTTCATAACTGAGCAAGAAAGTACAGGATAGCGGTGTTTTGTGTTCTTATGCTTTGAAATGGTGACAGCCTTTTTATTTTAGAGCAGCAGTGAAAGTCTTCATTGCATCTGGCTGTTTTTCTAATTAATTCTTAAAACACATTCTTTTGTCACAATTGTCATTGCATTGCATGGGCTTCCACATTCACAGCAAGAACTATGGAATTACAATCAAAGAGATGGACCAACCTCTGCTCATGCATCGGCCGAAGGAGAGGGCCAAGCCGGGAGGGAAGGTTAAACCTCACTTCAGTTGTTTCAGTTATTGTAATGTAAGAAATGCTCTAGACACAGTCAGGTGTCTTTTTTTTTTTTTTTATTTCCTTTTAATGATAACTACGAAATGGACCACTCAGCTGACCTGAATTCTTGCATCAGAACGCCATCTTGTGGCTTCAATTGGTTTTGCAACCTGCTTGATTTTCAGAGTATGTCAGGCTTTGTAAATGCACTAAAACACAATTGCTCATGACAAGCTGACCCATATTTTCCCGTGTGAGAGGCACTCTTACTTGCATCAGTAATACTTGTTCCAAATATAAATGAAAACTGTAGATTGGTCATTAGTCCACCAGAAGCATAATGATAGAAAGAGGAAACTAGATTAAAATACTACAAAAGACTTAGATAATTTTATAATATTGATTTTATTGCAGCAAATCATTACTGGAGAGATCCTTTTAGTGCCAGAGCTTTCCTTCATGACGGGAATCCCAGAGAAAATGAGGAAGGACTTCAAGGCCATGAAGGTAAATTCAATTTAAATGTTCTTGTCCTGTTCTGGTCTGAGACTTTGCAACTTTAGACAGGTAGCAATTTCACAAGTTCATGAAGCACACTGTCATTGCACACAGGCACACAGAGAGGACCAGTAAAGTGACAAACAGTAAAGACTTTTTTGGGATTTTTTTTTTTTTTTTTACGCTCCAAACAGTAAATGTGCTCAGGGTTTTTGTTCCATGAAGTGAATTGAATATAGGTTTTTATTGTAAAACTAAATTCTCCTGGGTCGACGCAACACAAACGTCATCATACAGATGCATTTTGGAAAATGTAGTACTATTAAAAACAGCACCTAATAAGTTATTATTTAATACCTATTATTTAATTATATACTCTGGGATGTTGCGCCTGCGTTTTCACCAGCACAGACCGGTCACTCATCAACCAGTTGCTGTGGTTCCTGCAAGCAAGCTCACCCATGAGAAATGACGTCAACCTCAGCAACAGAGTCTTACTCTTAGCTTCCTCTTTCTCGCTTTTCTTTAGGAAAGGGGGGGGGGGTTGTGGCGAGCGCGCTTTGGCCTGCTGTGACCCGGGTTGTGTGACCACAGCAGATTAAGCCGAGTTATGCGCATGCTGTGACGCAGATCAGGCAACGATGCAAATTGGACAGTAAGTGGTTTGCGTCAACCACGGCACTACGGAGGAGTCAACTGAAAACTTAAGAGTCTGCTTGAAAAGAGATGGCAGCAAAGCAACTTTGGCTGCAAAGTGTCTGGTAGTGCTCAGGAAAGCAAGAAACAGACGGCTGAAAAGGAGAAGAGGGCAAGGCTGAAACATGCTGCAAAACAGCGAAAGTGGGCCCTTGAAACTCTGGTCTAGGCAAAGAAGAAAAAGTTCTCCTCACCAGTCCTAAATAAAGCATAATATACTCTCATATTCACATTTGTAATTTTCTTTTGCTCAAAGCACCAAAAAAATACATTTGAAAAACTCAACAGCAATGTCTCTTTCCAGAAATAATGACCCGGTCACTCAAGATAATCCACAAACCTTTATTGTGAGCAGTTTCATGTAGGAAAAGATATCATTGTAAAAGATAAACATCTGAAAATATATGAATAAAACTTGGTAATAAAGGAACTTGCTAAAACCCTTACTGCACACACTGAGAATATTTTTTTCATACATTGTAGGACCTGAACATGCACATCAATGTGAGCGGTGAGCAGCACACACACTCAATAAAGCAACTTCTGAAGAGCATCAGCACCAACCCAGAGAGTATGAAGGAGCTCAGCCGATGGGGACTGGAGATCGGCTCAGAAATACTCATGGTAAGAATATGTATCACTTCAAGGTTTTGTCTCTTTTTTCTCCACAAGTGTGACATGATAGATGCAATATTTGATCATTATCACACCCCTTACTTTTAGTCTGACATTAAAAACAAACAAATTCTGTCTGAATTCACTGTATTGTCAGTCTACAAGTATTAGTTTTTTGAGTTAGTCACTGTGTAAATCATATTTCTTTAAAAGCAGTGGTTACTGGTCTGGGAGCCAGAGCCCATTCAGACATTGAACTGGAGACTGACTGAAATTATTACCTGAGAAATAAGATTTAAAACCATCAACCATGTTGGCATCTGTTGAATATTTAAATGACAGGTGCTCAGTGGTTAAACAGGGAGGTAGGAAGACACTAGAATCTATTGATGATATTTGCTCTTTTTTGTTCTGCCATTACTTTTTGCATTTCATGTGTTCCTTAGCCATTTGTGATCTTCTTAGCAGTTTTAAATTTTGTTAGTATTATGTTTGTATTTGTTTCCTGTGTTGCAGATTAAAGGTCGAATTCTGCCCCTTGAAACCATCTGCTTGCAGTCTTCATCCTTTGCCACTAGTGCTGAAGTGTCCTGGTCCAGAGAGCTTGTCAGGGATGCTTCAATCAGTTCTGTGAGTGAGAGAGAGAAATCTCTGGTGCTACCTCGTCATTTTTGATGAATATAATTTAGCCGTAATGCAAAATATCAAACTTTTTAACTGAAAAGTTGAGGAAGTGAGGTACCAACAATGTCCAGCCTGTGACATTTTTATCACAGTTGATAGCTGGTTTAATGTTGGCTTAATTCCCAGATTCTGTCTGCAGTGATGGTGGCCACAGTTGCTATCTGCCCTACTCAAGCATCAGTGTTTAGCTACATGAATTATTTTGCCTTTGCCTCAGTAATGGCTGATGTATTAAGTTTATTTCTTCACCAACTGACTCATCTTACTCTTAGATCCCCTTGAACATCTGGGCCGTCTTCTACCCTCGGCGCTGTGCTGAGCAGGCTGAGGAGCTCGTTTCCACCTTTAAAAAGGTGGCCGGGCCTATTGGGGTGCGACTGGAACGACCCATTCGTGTGGAGCTGAGGGACGATCGCACAGAGACTTACGTCAAGAGCATCCACACACAGCTCACCAGTGAAGTATGACCGTAAAATATAGAATGTAATAGTATTTAAAGATAAGGATTCACTTCCTGTACTGTTTCCCTCCACGCTCTCTCGTCTGAGGTTCCCCGATGGTGGAACAAGCTACCAAATGCAATCAGAGCAGGGGCCTCTCTATCGTCAAGAATCTCTTGACTCATCTCTTAAGAAAGCACCTCCTCTCCTAACACCTCGAGCAACTTAACATGCCTAACAAGCACTTTCTGTGCACTTCTTTACCTAATCTCCTTGCACTTGTAGAATAGATGTAGTACTTATACCAAGGTCTCCTACTGCACTGAAGCTTTGTCACTCACTTGTAAGTCCCTTTGGTTAAAACCATCTGCCATATGAGTAAATGTGATGAGTAACTGAAAAGTCCTGTCATGTTGGTGCTTTCCTGTGTAAGGGAGACATGGTAAGTTTAAAATGCAGCTCCAAGAAGTGTTGATGGAGTCAAAGAGCAGTACATATGAGCCCCTGTTGGCATTTTGACATAATGTCTTAAAATGTGATTAAAAGAGGAATAATGGCTAAATGCTAGTTTGCATTAGATAGGAAAACACCTAACATCACAATATTTGTCCTGCAGTAATTGTATATAAATTGATTGATTGATTGATTAATGATTAAATACTCTCCTCCCTGAATTCACAAACAACAAACCCTTGCAACTAAATAGCAGTTGCTGGCATCTAGACATTTGGCTCTGCCTCTATTTTTAACTGTGTAGTAGTGGTTGCTGCAGAAACAAGACCACAAAATGACTGTCGTCCCTGTTAGTTGCCCTCAGCAACCTCGGCAACTGTGAAGCCCTGAATAGTTTTGCATGTTTGAGCCCATTTAGTACAAACTGCATTGACATGACTGCTAATTCAGAGCGGTTTTTCAGGTGGATCCCTGGAAAACCACGTAAAATACAAAATGAAAAAAGTCCCTCTTGCAATATCTGTCTTTGTCAGTAATATTGAATCCTGTGATGAAATTTAAACAGCTGCACAAGTTTTTTGACCATGTAGAAATGTTGACACTGTCTGGTACCACCAAAGCAAGCCTACAGTGCAGTTACATCCATCCCCTGCAAGTTTTCTATTTCTCATCTGTTTGCAGCCCAACATGCAGCTTGTTGTGTGCATCATGGTCGGCAACAGAGATGATCTCTACAGTGCCATCAAGAAGCTCTGCTGTGTTAAAAGTCCCATCCCGTCTCAGGTTTGTAGTGTTTGTCCAAGTGTTTTAGAGATAGAGAAAAATGGTGTATAGTTTGGAACTGTTGAAAATGATTTCTAAATTGGAAATATTTTCTACTTTGAAAAAGTTTTCTTTACTTGTCATCAGGCCATCAATGTCCGGACAATTTCCCAGCAACAGAAGTTGAAGAGTGTTGCCCAAAAGATACTCCTGCAGATGAACAGCAAGTTAGGTGGAGAGCTGTGGACTGTCAGTGTCCCTCTGGTGAGTATCGTGTCTTACAAGAGCAGGAAGGCTCTCATCTCATCTACTGAGACCAACAGTTAGAGGGAAATGTCTCGTGGATACTGTTCATTATACTACCTGTGAAAACAATGCACCATATTCGAAGGAAAAATTGACACTGGAATTCAGATGTTGTGATTCACGTGAAAGTCAGAGGTCGTAACATCACTGCAGCCGATGGGGGGAAATAATGAAACTCTGTCGTACATGAATAGAAACATTTGATGGTGGTTGGCGTTGATGTCCACCATGACACCAGCAAGGCTCATCAGTCAGTCATGGGCTTTGTCGCAAGTGTGAACAGGTGAATCTTTCCTCTTTCTTTCCCTGTTTTTGACCTTGTTGAGATTGAATATTTTCCTAGCCATCTTTGTAAAGAACCGGTGGTGGTAATATCTTGACAGAAAGGCATTTGATGTTTTCTTCTCCAGCTCACTGACCCGCTGGTACTCCAGAGTAACTTTCCAGACCCCCAATGAGGAACTGATCAATGGCTTCAGAGTTTGCTTACTGGCTGCACTGCAGAAGTACTACGAGGTAAATACTACCAACATGCACACCTAATTATTTTGGCCAATGATAACAGATGACTTCCCTTCACTGTCTTCTCTGTTCCTCTCAGCTGAGTCAGTGCCTTAATAAAAAAATGTCCTCGCAATCTGTGTCTGGATATGTCCATCTGTACAGGTGAACCACAACTTGCCAGAGAAGATTGTGGTGTATCGGGATGGCGTGTCAGACGGCCAGCTGAAGATGGTGGAGCAGTACGAGATCCCGCAGCTGATCAAATGCTTTGAGACTTTCCCCAGCTATGAGCCCAAACTGGTCTTCATTGTGGTCCAAAAGCGCATCAGCACCACCCTCTACTCCTGGGCTTCAAACAACTTTGGTACTCCTCCAGCTGGGACTGTCCTGGATCACACCCTCACTCAGAAAGACTGGTCAGTATTAGACTGTCCAATGAACGAATTGTCAGTACATCAGTTTTCTTCCAACATGAAGGTGTATCAGATCCAAAGATCCTTCACAGCTCTTTGTGTTTGAGTTAGCATTTCAAACTATGGAATACAATCACGGCATGGCACATTGAAGGCTGACGTAAATTGTTCTTCGGTAAAAGGTGAAAGGTTTGTTTTTACTATATTCTCTGCAGCAAAACTCCCAATGTGCAAAAGCATGGGTTTCTGTTAAAATCAATGAGAAGGCTGAGTTTCTTGATACAGTGTTTTAAGTCTGAATCCAGCCTTACGCCCCAGATGGTCAGCTCTCTGCTTTAATTAGATTTTACACAAGCAGTTTAGTTGAAAAGAAAAATTTGTTCCGGTGTGGACCAAGAACTCACAAGTACACCACAACAGTGGCCTGAGGTGGTTCCAGTGTAACTGTGGTACCGTTTGTGTTCAGACTTAATGAAAATACCGTCATTGTCACGTGAAAATGGGAGAGATGAATACAGTCATTGTTCTGTTAGCACCCCAACATCACTGGGTGGTGGAAGAGAGGTTCTGGTTTTTACCTTTTTTCACCTGTGTACATCAAAATAGCTGCAGCCCCATCTCCTGGCAACAGCAGTAAATATATGCACTTTGATAAGGAGACCGTCAAAGACTCAGTGTATCTGATGTTCTCTACTTAACGTCTCTAACCTAACCTCTAAACTCTAACCTTTTTTTTTCTTTCATTCAGGGTGGACTTCTATCTGATGGCACATCAGATTCGCCAGGGCTGTGGACTTCCCACACACTACATCTCTTTGTACAACACAGCGAACCTCACACCAGACCATTTGCAAAGGTACTGATAACCCATTTTCTTTTATCATTCTCACTGGTGCTGGTATATATTCATAGCATGTTGCTAATTCAGTATATGCTATCTGAATGAATGAGTGGGTAAGTAATTATTTAATTAACCAGCTGGTAAATATTTTTCAGAAAGAGTATATATTTCACTAGGACCATGACCAAATCAACATCATTGAAGAAAGGAATTGGCAGTATACAATAACAGACCATTTTAATTTAGTACTAAACATGTCAAACATGAGCTGAATAACTCAGACAGTAAATTACTCGGTGGCAGTGATTTTATGAGATTCAGATAAGCCAACGTCAAAGGAGAAGACAAGGTTAATCACCTAAACATGAGACAAGACATCTATATTAGCTCCTGTACATGTTGTACAGTACAGAAATAAATCACAACCAAGGAAATGTGGAACTAAGGAAGAAGCAGATGTTTTACTGTAAATACAAAAATCAAATACAAACATCAAAATTAGAAACTTGACAAACAACTGAACATTTTATCTTAATGAAGGTAAAATTATTAAAGAATAATTGGATTAGACTGCATTAGTTTTAGCTAGGTGTACCTAATAAACTAAATGTATGCTGAAAAGAAAACTGCATTACTGGCGAGGATCAGCAGTCACAAGTTAGACCCTCACCAACAGTGACTACAAAACAGAATATGATCAGAACCTGGGGAAAAAGTTAAATATCTTTTGACCTTCACCCTGCTGCATTCACCACAGCAAAGTGTTTCTGTTACTCTGTAGATTTGCCTTCAGGCCAGTGAAAATCACAAAGGCTTTAAGGTTAATGTTTGGTCAGTTCCAAAACTTGTTTAACATTGTTGTTTTGGTCCCACACCAGGCTGACTTTCAAGATGTGCCATTTGTACTGGAACTGGCCAGGCACCATTCGTGTTCCAGCACCATGCAAGTACGCCCACAAACTGGCTTTCCTGTCTGGCCAGTACCTTCACTCAGAGCCGGCCATCCAGCTATCGGACAAACTGTTCTTCCTTTGAGCTGCACCAGTTACAGCCACAAACAAACTGCTCAGGTCACAGTAAAAGCAGCTGTGATGAAAGACACTACTGAAAAACCAGAATGACAAACAATTCATATAACTGAAAGAGGGATTCATTATTAACACGTGGCACTTAAGACTTTAAAGAATAGTGAAGATTTCCAGAGGAGATTCCCATATGGATCAAGTCGTTAACAATACTGATGTTTCTGAGAAGGCTGCTTTACATCTCACACCATGATTAAAAAAAGAAAAAAAATGAAGGTAATAGTGTGTTACGTCACTGAAATAGTTTAAATATGTGTGGCATATTAGTAAAAGCATGTTTTAATTTTAAAGTCTAGTGAAACAAAATGTGACGGTTAAGTTTGAAATGAGTACAAACCATAAGGTTCGTGAAGTTGGGACTTTGAGTTTTCAATGTTTTACAGCCACTGTTCTGTGGCACAATGATTGGTCGGTCAGTGGTCTGTTAATGTTCAGACACTCCCACTGTGACAGATTAATGTTTACAGTTCTGTACTTTATAAAACACCATTATACAGGTCTACAAGTTATATAGCTCTACGCACTGTATGCCCATAGTACTTAAATGTGCATGTTACAAATAAAGCTTGTATGACTGGTGGGGTTTAAGTAAAACATGAGTGTCTTTTTATTTTTTTGACTGGACAGCAACAGTGGGGCCAGCCCTGAAATCGCAAATGTCGCTGATTGACAGTCATCGTAATTCCACCATTGGTCAACCGTATGCCATGTGACTGAGTTGGAATTTCCCCATTGGCTGTTGCTCTTTCAAAATCCATTTTCACAAACAGTTTCTCTTTGAGGGGGCAATTACAGCCTGCAGCGTTGCCAACATAGTGCATTTGAAGCTAACCAAACAGGTTTAAGTTAGATTTGCTGAGACCAATTCTTAAAGGTGCACTTTAATTCTGAGTTGTGGTTCACCTTATCTGTGCATTGTCAACAAAATGTGTTTGTATTTTAGCCCTGCTGTGGACAGATCGCATGCTATTGCACTTGGATATCAGAAACTAGAGTTACCGCCTCATGGTTGTATGCCTTCACCATTCAGACTAGTATCAGATTACATCCTTGTTTATCCAGAGTCATATAACTGTTAACCATTGGTGTGAAAAATTGTCCTAATTGCTGGTAAATTCTTGAGTACTGGCTAACAGTTATTTTGTGAGGGCACACTGACCTTGACCTTTGATCTTTAACCACCAAAATCTAATCGGTTCATCTTTTGAGTCCCAGTTAACATTTGTGCCAAATTTGAAGAAGTTCCGTCAAGGGGTTATTGAGATGTCGTGTCCACGAGAATGGGATGCATGTATGTACAGACTGATGAACGGACAACCTGAAAACGATATGCCTCCAGCTCTGGCTGTTGCTGGTGCGGAGGAATAAAAAACGTATAGGCCGCTAGTAACGACAGCAAGATTTCCCTGCTGTGCTCTGCCGTACAAAAATGTTTTCTGTGAAAAATATCAGTGATGCCTCAACTATGATAGGCTGTGGCCAGCCAAGTGAAGATTTCAAACTCATGGTGAAGTTTCTCTCAACTGTTAAATTGTTATCATGAAGGTTTACACGAAGCCTCCCATCTCATAAGGTATGCAAGACCAATAATCTACACTATACCTGCTTTCCATTAAGTTTTGTAGTTTGTGTAAAACATGGTAGCATCATCTTAAAAAGCATGTGAACTTTTTGAACATCCTAGGATACCCTGACTAACATTACACCTGTTTGTAGCTGTTGAACTTCTCACTCCAATACCACTTCTGTGAAGACTTTCCACAAACTTTTGGAAATGTGCTGCAAGGATTTGTTCCCACTCAGCCTCAAGCGCAAGTGAGATCCAGCAATGATGTTGGCTGATGAGGCCTGACTTGCACTCGGTGTTGCAGTTAAAACAAAAGGTGTTGAGGTGAAACAGCCCAGGAACAACGACACACAAGTGTACACTTTGACCATATAATGTATAAGAAAGATAAATGACCCTCTTTTCCTTAATCTTTTGCAATGGATAGGGAAAGTCAACTCCTGGTAGCAACTCCTGTTTAAGGGAAAAAATGGTTGACTATAAAGATGTGACAGGTTGCAAAATATAATGGATGCTACAGGAGGCAAATTAACTGCAAAACTTATGACAATATTTCATATCACTCCATAAACTCCACAAGCACGTGACCACGGTGGCCCTGAGAGCTCAACGCACTGTAAATTGAGAAAAACATGCAAATAGACAAAACACAAATTCAGAGAACATCATCAATTTGACAACACATGTTTGCAAATATTGACAACACATGCAAATACACAAACGCCCTGCAAATTCAGAAAACATCAAATTGACAACACATGCGCTGCAAATAATCCCAACACAACGGAAGTGTTTCCAGCAAACACAAGTAGTGACAATACTGTGCACAGCATGTAAATGTCATCAGATGCAACAAACTGTATGCAACCTTTTTATCAAGTAACTCAACAGAAACTCAGGTTTGGTTAAAACAGCTGTTCCTCACAGAGAATATGAACAGCTGTTGCTGTGGTAAAAAGATGCTTCAAGAAAAAAAAAAAAACGTAGAAAGGTCTTGGCTGCGTGAATTGTATGGGTGTCTCCAAGTACACCTGCTGTTTTGGTTCACGTGTGAGCAGCAGAACAACGTGCCAGGGGATAAGGTGAGGTGGATTATAGATCAGGAGTGTGTGTGGTGATTAGTAGATAACACTAAGCCAGTCACAATCACTGATCTCGGAGCTCTGACACAAGTGTGGCAATCACAGTGAAGCACGACATCAATAGCTCAACAAATGGAAAAATGCTTGAACTAAACAACAAAGTGCAGTGGTGTTACTGAGCGGACCACTGGCTGAAAATGTTCACATTTAAAAGGGTTTTCAACATTTTAAGTCATCATATTAACATGAACAGCAAGAGGGAAAACCACTTGGAATGGAGTGTAATCCCTCTGTTATAAGGCCATTATAACAAGGCCTACAGCTTCTACTGCTGCCAGTACTGCTCCTTTCACAGTTTCTAGCGACATTACTAGAGCTGATACTCCTGTTACATGTGTATGGATACCAGTGTCATTACCACTGCTGCTAACACTAACATATTACAGCTACTACTTCTTCCACTACAACAAAGACTGCAACTTGTATTATTACATCTACCACAGAAGCATACATGTTAGATGGCTCTAAATAGGGTGGATGTCCACATAATTTCAGCTATATAGTGACCTGCTTAAACCATTAAACCATCTAAACTTGTGATGTGCTCTGGTGAACTTATTCTAATGTTTCATCCTAACATATGCTTCCTGTTGTTCAGAGTTAAACATAAATAGGTATGGGCCTATTTTGCTGTTCATACCTCATACTTATGAATTTGGGGAAAAAATTGCCAGGAGAAAAGCCACGATAATCTTCTTTATGATAATTACAACATCTAAACTACTGTCTCTCCTGTCATCTCCTCCACTCTTAGAGATTTTACACTTGTTTTCCTCTTAGAGATGCAGAGTGGGAGGAATTAGGCCAAACTTGTTTAGTTAAATCCCTGTCAGACTTGTTACCTGCAAATGATGTATTCAAATCTTTGCTTAAGAGTTTATGTATGTAAAAGCTTACATGAGTTTAAGATTATTTTCATTGTTCTTCACAACTCAACAACAGTAACAATCTTCCCATTTGACTCTCAGAAAGAAATCAGTTTTACCAGAATGGTGAACATCTCCTTTGAGTGAATGTACTACACAGACCAACATTTCAACAAAAAAGTCTTAGCTTAAAGACTGAATTAAAAGCTGAAATTATGAACATGAATTGCATTTTTCATGCTAATTAATACAAACTACTCTAAAATTCTTTACATAGTACGTGGAAGTAGCAGTACCAAAATAACATAATTAAGGAAACACAATGTTGACGTTGGTCAGTGTTAGAATTAGCCAATTTGACCAACATTAAGTGAAGCCATGGTCAAATAAAACCATACATTTGGAAAATTAATAAATTAATTTGCCAATTTCCACTGATGAGTACTTAAGTTGTTGGTTTATGCTAAATACATGAGTGTGTACAGTGTTTTATTTGCCTTAAACATGTTTAAAAAATACACATTGTCAGTTTGCAGTCAGGCAGTTCATCCTTTTGCATGGTTTATCAGTCTTTATCAAGTTTCAGTTTTTCACACCAAATACGTGAATCCCTGCTTTCTTTAGCTTCAGTTAAATATGCAGGCAAGGCATCAAATAAAAAGGTTTGTTAACACTTTTTAAGTTTTATAGATTACTTTTCTGTTGTTTTTGTTTGTTTGTTTGTTTGATTTACAATTTACTAAAATTATACTAAAATCAGATGATTATCTACAAGATTAATGAATTCAAACTAGTGTGGTCATATTAATTAATATAAATCAATTAATTCAATTACTTAATGTAAATATTAATGTTAGCTAGCAAGCTGAAAAGCCAAATGACCAAACCAAATGACCACACCACCCCCGTTAAGCGGTGCGGTGCGGCCATGGATGTGTGGCTGCGACGTATGGTGCGGCGTGTCGTAGTCGAGTTGGTTCCGGATGAAGATGATGACGTCACCCAATATGAAATCCATAGCAACCAAAGAATCCTAACGTCATTTCGTGAACATACTGCCGCTCGTCAGCATTTACAGTATTTATTTAAAAACAGACAAAAAACTATTTCTTATATTTTTAATCAAATATGAAAAAATAATTTTACATTTATTACATTTACATTTGTTATTTAACATTGTATTCTAAACAATTTATTTACATTTTTTCTGTTGTTTTTTTTTTTGTCGTGGTTGCCATGTCAGTGAATCCTGTTTAAATTTAGCCAGACTGAATTCGTGTTTGCATATACATTTTCACTGCCAACATTTGTGTGTCTGAGCAATATTTCATGATGGTAAGTAAACTCATTAGTTACTCACTTTATCACAATAATGATGTGGATAACAGCATGTCAGGTAGCTCGGCATCAGCCAGAAATCACTTTGTTTGTAAGTTTTAATGTGTAATTCTTAATTTTATTTTCTGTCCAGCCATCCAAGACTAAAGACAAAAAAAAGAAGCAGAAAAAGGACAGTCAGCCCAAAGAAGAGATGCCCACGGCTCAGGTAACTGAGGTGAGAGCATTTAGCCAACATTGCTAAGTATACATTTTCCAAAGAAATTAAGTTAGTTTCCAATTGTCAATTTCTGATTTGGCAGTTAAGGAAAACTTAATTTGCTGAGCAATTTATTATTTTTACTCTTGCTGTTGTGAAAGTTTGTTAGACATTGTAGTTAACGCCTTAACACTGTTTGAAACCCACTTCCAGATTTGTAAAACCTTATTTGTCAAAATGCAAAAAAGAGAGATTTCACTGCTTTTGTCACATCTAGACCACATTGGACCAGGTCTAGAGTAAAAAACCACTACACTTAGACTTGTCAAATCTGGACTAGATTCGATGTGACATAGCATGTCGGGATGGTAATTTACCATCAACCAGGCGCTAACCATCTGTTAGGAAACTAGCTTAGCTAGCAAAGGCGTTTTACTATATGGTGCCTGCAGGGAAATTACTTTGTTACAACTGCTCAACACTCAGTTAGGAAAGAGGAAGTAAATAAGAAGCCTAAAAAAGTTTTTTTTTTTTTTTTTTTTTTAATAAAATAAATAAATAATAAAAAAAGATAATAATAATAAATACACAGTAAATTAATAAAAAAATCTAAGAATACAAATGTGCTAGGTAGAATCATAGTATGGACAAAGGACGAAAACATGGAAAGGTGAAAAAGAGATTATATGAATTTAACAGTAAATTAACCATTATGTGCAAAGGTAAACTGAATGAAAAGTATAAATTGGGTCAACAGTAAATTCACAGAAATAACAGCAGAGTACTGATGGAGATGTTCAGAAAGGGATGGTATTGTATAACTGGATGGCAACAGGAACGAAGGACCTCCAGACTAACCAGAACACTATGTCGATGGAGGTGTTGTCTTTGAAAGACCAGAGCGCCTGCAGGAAAAAGAGCCAACTCTGGCCCTTCCTGTAGAGAGCCACAGAGCTGTCCAAGTGGACACCCTCCTCCATCATCGTCCACCATCTTTCCGCTAATGAAAGGAGGAGTACCAGGAGTCCTGGGTCTCCTGAAGTCAACTGAAGTGAGGTCAACTCTACAGGCCTGTAGTCAATGGCAGCACTGGGGTGGGCTTTCTTCAGTACAGGAACCAGACAGGGTGTCTTCCACAACACAGGAACCTTCTCCAGATGTAAACTGAGGTTAAAAAGGTGCTGGAGTATGATACACAGCTGGTGGGTGCAGGTTTTGAGCATCCCTGGGCTGATGCCTTCAGCAGGTTGGTGGTGTCGTTGTTCCTGGGTGGTTTTTGATCAAAGTGGTTAATATGAGGCTGCATGTCAAAACTACAGAAGAAATGTTTCAGGTTGTTGTTCCTATCTACCTCTACCTCTACCTCTGCTCTAGCCTCTTCCTATAGGCCTCCTTTCCTTCTCTGATATTCACTGACAGCTGTTTATTGTATGTCCTGCCAACAAAGACTGAAGGGGAAACTAAGGAGTTAGTTGAGAAGTCGCCTGCAGTGGTGGACAGGCATTCAATGGCAGAAAAGACCATGGATGAGGTGAGAACTGATCGCTTACTTACAACAGTAACGATCTGCATTTGGAATTTCAGTTTCTACTAAGCCCAGTAATCAGCTGAAGTGTCCCATTGTATTTAGTTTAATTGTGAAAATAGATGAACTCTCTTCACACACTGTCACAGATGTCTTTTCCTGCAGATGTGGGAGGAATGTGTAACCCTCCTAGAGGAACTCGAGGGTGTGCAGAAGGAGAAGAAGCACTTGAAGATTGAGATTGCCCTAAAATCCTCTGAAAACTCTGAAAGAAAGAGAAACCTGGAGAAAACCAAGGCCAAGATGAGAGAAAGGCTCAAGTTGAAGCAGGATGCTGAGAAATGCCGCTGTGCAGAAATTGAAGTAAGCCTCACACAAACTTTTCAGACAGAGTTTTTATACTGTTGAACAGTAGTTGGTAAATAGGTTGATATTCAAAACTAATCTAAAACAGCGCTCTTTCTCCCAAGTTTAAAAATTGTATACCTCACACTCTGGAACTCATTGCAGTCATTTTTGTGCCTCCACGCTGGCAACAGCCAGGGGCCATGTTTTCAGGTTGTCCATCCGTCCGTATGTCAGTCCGTCGTCCCATTCTAGTGAATGCGATATCTCCGTAATGCCTTGAGGGAACTTCTTAAAATTTGGCACAAACATTCACTTGGACTCAAAGATGAACTGATGATTTTGATGGTCAAAGGTCAAACTTCAAGGTCACTGTGACCTCATCTTCTTGTGAATGCAACATATCAGCAACACCTAGAGGGAATTTCATTACATCTGGCACAAACATTAACTTGGACTCAAGGATGAACTGATTAGAATTTGGTGGTCAAAGGTCAAAGGTTAAGGTCACTGTGTCCATGACAAATTCATACACCACACACTTTAACTCAAATGTCTATAATGATAAAATGAAGTGATGACATTTTATATCAAATTGGTCAAAGGTCAACTTCACTGTGACATCACAATGTTCTGTAAAAACACCTCTGGCTATTATTCAAAGCTGTAGCTCAGGAAGGGGAGATTGTGACCATATTTCCTGCAGCTTGACTGGTTGGCAGAGGCATACAACCGTGAGGCAGTAATTCTAGTTATGTAATGTAACATGAGGTCAGAGATGCTATGACTTGCCAGCCCACTGTGTTTTAATAATTGTAACTGACAGCAGAAACACAGAATCTCATGAGATATTAATGTCTTCAAGGTTTTTGCAGAAATAAAAATCCAATCATGGTCCATTTTCTTAGTTTAAGCCAGATGTAACAATAAAAGAGAACAGATTACTGGTTAGAGGTGAACACAGTGTTAAGTCAAATGTCAAACTGTATATCCACAACACCAGCTCCAACCCCCCATTCTTAAAGACAAGCTGTAGAGATGGGGGTGGATCCCCGCTTCACGTCCTGGATTGTGGTTTACCTGACAAGATGACCACTGTACGTCAGGCTGGGTAACTGTGTCTCAGGGACAGTGATGAGCAGCACTGAGGCTCCACAGGGGACTGTTCTGGCTCCGTTCCTGTTCACCCTGTATACGGCCGACTTTGAATACAACTCTGATTCCTGCCACATCCAGAAATACTCAGATGACACAGCTATTGTGGCGGCTATCAGGAACGGGCGGGAAGAGGAGTACAGGGATCTGACGATGGCCTTCAGTGAATGGAGCGACAAGAACTGCCTCCTGAACTACAAGCTGGTCAAAAAGGCTGGGTCTGTGCTTGGCAGGAGTCTGGACTCACTCAGGACTGTTGTGGAGAGACGCATGCAATGTAAGATGGAGTCCATCTTAGACAACACCAACTATCTTCTCCACAACATTCTGGTAGGACAGAGAAGCAGCTGCAGCTGCAGCAAATGTCTCATCTCTCTGCACTGCAGAACAGAGAGGTTCAGGAGATCCTTGGTTCACACTGCCATCGAGCTGTACAACAACTCAGCCAAAGGAAGTGGACTAATTTAATTATTATTGTTTATTTATTTAATGTGCATGTCTTTTGACTGTGGGAGGACCCTTAGAACCCACACAAGCACAGGGAGAACATGCAAACTCCACACAGAAAGGCCCCAGGCCCAGGGTTCGAACCCAGAACCTACTCGCTGTGAGGCGAAGGTACTACAGAAGCCTCTGTCACATGAATGTATTGTAATGTAAAGTGTCTGTCTGCAGTAAAACATATTTACTCTTCATATTCAAGGCATATGAATTTCACATCTGATCATAACATTTGATCATTGATTCCAGGAGCACCAGCAGAAGCTGGCACAGTTGGGGAGCGCACACCACAGTGAGATCCATGAGCTGAAGATGGCTGCCATGGCCATGACTTCAAAGACCCATAAAGAGCATGTAAGGTCAGAGCTCGAGCTTCATATGAAAATAAACCTTTTACAGGCAGAGAAGAGAGAGAAAGAGACCCTCACAGAACTCTACATGAAAAAGCTCAAGCAGGTGAGAATGCACAGAGTCCAGTATATTTTATAAACTTTTGGTTCTCCAGTTGTCTCTTGTTTTATTTGTACAAGTAAGCATCTGCAATACAGACGTGACACCTCTTTATTCTTAACAGAATCAACTGGCTGAATTAAGAGAACAAAATCAGAGCAATGACAAAGAAGTTAGAGGTAAATAAACTTGTGTTCATCTCTGAGCTGAAGTCAAAAAGTGCCATCATAAATTGTTTATAAACTATGATTTCTCTCTGTTACTTCTTAAATAGAAATGGAGGTCCGATATATGAATAAAACAAAAATCATGTTAGAAGAGAACATGAAAAAAACAAAAGGAGAGGTTGAAGAGATTGAAAAGAGCATGAAAATCTTCACTGCAAGTATTATAGAGAAGCATGACCGGTCTTCGAAAGAGCTCTGTGATCTCATTAAAAATTTGAATGACTTGGAAAGGGGGACATTGGAGGTAAGAGATGTTAAAGAATCACCACAGTCCTGTCACACTAAAGGACAACAAAATACACAAACCTGTCACGCATGAGAGGTGAAATTTATCCACAAAGAGCTCAAGTACTCAACTTTGACAGGAAATAGAATTCAATAAATAGCAAAGTGCGTATAAAACTGAATGACAACTGAATGAAATCGATATGCCATTGTTTTTGCCATTTGATAGAGAACACTTAAAAAGGTGACGAAAACGGTGGCGTGGCAGGACAGGTCGATCGCAACAACTAAGCAGAAGAACAAACACATGACTGAGTCTCTGCTGGAAATGGGGCAAAAGTTTTCTGAGAGCCGCCAAGAGCTGACTGTCCAGAGAAAAGCCATGGCTAAGAGAATCAAGGTTCACTGCTCCGCTTCATTTTAGGGCTTTTTGGCAGAGTTCAGCCTGCAGAAAACATCATGTGATAATACTCTATACAAACAGGCAATGGGTACAATGTAGCAAAACGGATATGTTGTTATTTCACTGCTGATATTTTAACTTGTGCATTGATGTTCATTGCCGCTCAGGTTTAAAGGAAAACTCCTTTAATTTATAGCAACTTTTTACTCACCAGGTCAAATGCCGAGACACCAGGATTCATCTTGCTTTGCTGTTTCTGTTTATGATGCCAACACTAGGAAAGTCAGAAATGTTTAAATCCTCCTCAAGATCATTTAGTTCGAATTTGACCTGCGGCGCTTAAAAATAGCTCAGAAATCTGTACAGACAATTATATTGATCCAAAAACATTTCAGGTGTCAGTGAAATCAAAGTGAAAGTGGTAAGTGAGCTTTTTCAACCAACTGGAGTGTGAGCTAAAACTGTGAAAATGTCTCCAACAGAGGAGCAACAAAGTGACTGCACATATACTCAAGGAGAGACGGGATCTGTATTTGAAGAACCAGCAGTTAGAGCTGAAATATGAACAGGTAAACTGCTTAATTTGTCATGTCACTAGTTTTAACTATATTCATTGGCTCAATTGATGGACACTGAATGATGCATATGCCTGGTGGGTATTCATGTGATTCATGCAGGCTCAGCAGGAGCACGAAGAACTGCAGAGGAAGCAGGCCGAGGCCCTTCTGGACGTGCAGCAGAAAAGCGACCTGAAGGTTTTGGTGCTGGAGAGGCAGATCAAGTCTGTGACAGAAAATCTGGAGAAAGAGCAGTTTAAACTCTGGGTGGCGCTCGCCTTCGGACTGGGAGACCAAACAGCTGCAAAAAACATTAAGGTGCGGTTTTACATCTGCACTTTGTTTCATCCTGTGTTCAGTAGATTGTATGACCACGCAGTCAACAGGAATCACATCATGTTTAAGTGTCGTGTCATTTCATAGAGTCTTTGATGGCTCCATGACCTTTCCTCTAGTGCCAAACAGAACCGACTCAACCATGTTAGGTCTTAGAATTATTCTCACAACAGTTGTTTTTTTTGTGAGTTGTTTTTGTTGTTGTTTTGTACAAGAACAAATCACAAAGTGTGCATTCACCTTTAGGAGCTGTTTGATTCCAAACACGCCACCATCAAGGCCTTGAAGGATGACATCTCAGAAGATTTAATGGTTGGTCATCAGTGATCTCATTGTGATTTCACACACGTTTATTTGATCTGAGAGTTATTGATGCTGTGCCGTCATGTGATCGGCAGGAATATGACAAGGCAGCTAAGAAAGCCACTGCTCTTGAGACCTCTGTGGACAAGTGGCTCTCAAGTGGTGACATGGAAAAATCCATCAGGAAGACCTCGGAGGATAGCAAGGTTTGTCATCAGTTATCTTGAAGTGTTGTCATGCATCTTTTTTAACTGATCTGAAAGTAATTGCTGCAGTGTGCTTTGGTATTTTTCCAATCAGTTCTGGTGCTGACGTTTTATGTAAAAACAAATGTGTGATTGGCAGGATTCTGCCGACTTGATTCGGGGGCTGCTGGCTTTGTGCATCTCTGAGGACAAGTCTGTCCAAAGGAACGCACTGGGACTGAACCCTGCTGGTGCTGGGTCCACACAGTGAACTCAGACCTCTGGGCTGTACTCATCTGCTGTTTCTAGATGTTTTTCAACCCAAATCACCTCATTTTTCCACCTCTCTCTCTTTCAATTCATGATAATTTAAATAAAGTAAACTGCACAAACAGATGATGTAGTCTATTTCTATTTTCACCTTAAAGGATCATTATTTTTAACATAACTACTGTCTTGGGCTTATTTTCATAGTGCGCAACACCATTCATTTCGACAAAGACACTGACAGTGAGGTGATGAGACAGGTTGTAGACAAGTCTACAGTTTATCCAGATGACCACTTTATTTTAAAATGATAATCAGCACATCTCAATAATAATCCCTCATTGCACTGGATAACTGTTTGTGCCCATAACTGCGGCCAGTACTCTGAATCCAAGCTGGAACCTTCTCCTTTATTCTCCTTTTTCATATTTATAACCCATTACAATAAATACCTCCCAAAACAATCACACAAAATAACAATGACTGTCACCCCCGACATCCATTCCCCTGCATCCCCCCCACATTACATTGTACATGATATAGAATAAGGAAGAAACCCTCGTCTCTCCCCTCGACATCTATATACTGTAACTGTAATCTCAATTATGTCTGTACCTTGATGTCTGTCAACATCTGTTTCTTTATTTTACCAGTGTGAGGAGCCAGACGTTTGAAGGCTTTCAGGCTCTTTGGTCTGTGTTGAAGCTGCAGGGCACTGACTCTCTTCATGTCTTTTCATGTATTTTCCAGGAGCTTTTGAGTGGCCTCAGACGTCGAATGATGCATCAGTTTGAAACATTTTACACATTAAATCACTTTATCGAACATCACCAGAAGATGTTGTAGAGGTAATTTGTTTTAATAAATGTTCATTGTTTACATCACTTTATTAATTCATTTATATTATGTGTCTCGTATTTTTGGTCTCATTTAAATGATGTGGGTGCTTGAATTGCTTTAATCATTTTGTCATATTTTTGCCTGATAATTTGTTTTTGCTTGATAATTTGTTTTATCAGATAATTTATTTTTAGAAGACAAGAAATGTATACACAAAAGAATAAAAGAGCAGTAATGGGAGGATGCTGACCAAACATACACCAGTTGCAAATTTTACTATGTAAAATAGTGATGAGCACAGAAATCTGTCATCAGACAAATGCAGATAAGCTACAATAACTAAAATGCCGCAAAATCCCTGTCTTATGATGTATTGACAGCTTTTGCTCATCACTCTTGCACAGTGTTGTACAGTAAGGTTTGGATGTCACTGTCTTTTTATTTTGTTATTTTTTGTTATTCATTGAGCAGTGAGGGAAATGTTTTGGCCAGAAATGTGTTTGTCACACTGCCATCAACTGGTAGTACAGTATAATTTATTTCTCAAGTGGTGAACAAAAACTGCAGAGTACAGGGGAAACAGTTTGGCCACTGTAGGATTTCTGATCCAAATGGTCTTGTGTGTGTGAAGGAGGATAAATGTGAAAGAATTAAAAAACTGAGCAAATTCTGAAAACTGACAGAAGGAATCAATATTTGCCAGAGCAAGTGGAGCATGAAAACATAACATCAAGCATACAAGTATTTTCTGTGACTTGATTGTGTGCTTTCAGGCTTTGTAAATAAATGACAAATTAAGAGGGGTTTCTCCACAGCCAGCCTCCACTGAGAGTAAACAGCTGACAGGAAACACGACCACTTTCACCGGAAAGGAGGAGCAGCTCTTATTGTAGCCTGAGAGCTGCTGTAATGGCGGTGTCCCGTCGTTCCTCGCAGCAGCAACAACAGCAGAGTACCTTACAGTCTCCGCCGAGAAACAGCTCGCTTTCGGGAGCTCCTCCGGCCTCTCCGCCGATGGCCCTGCTGACCTCGGCCGTCGGAAGCCCGGAGAATGAAAGGGAATGCAGCGGAGGCATTGACATGGCCCTGGCCTCCCCGGACCTACCAGCCCCGGTCCTAGCGAGCAGTGCGAGCTCCACCACGACAACCTCTGGCGGCGGCAGCAGCAGCGTCTCAAGTCCCGGATCTGGAGCTACTAGTCCCACCGACGGTAGCAGCGGCATCGGCGGGGCGTTCAGGGAACTGTTCGAGGCCTGTCGTAACGGGGATGTATCCAGAGTAAAGAGACTTGTCGATTCGGTCAACGTTAACGCGAAGGACATGGCTGGTCGAAAATCAACTCCCCTTCATTTCGCTGCGGGTAACGATGAGCTAAGCTAATGATGCAGCAGCGCTATGTTTTGTAGCTAGCATGATGTCACGGGCAGTTAGCCAGCGTTGTTGTGTTTTGGTGGACGTGTTTACAGCTAACTTGCTTTTTAGTCCCCCCCTGATAAGGTTAAAGACAACTACAATTTACCTCTTCTGAATTAATAGCTAATTAGCCAAACAGCTAATTTGATCCAGTTTGATTATCAAGCAGACGACCGTCAACATTTGCTGAGAAAACACATACTGACCCCTACTTTAGCTTGGCAGAAAAAATAAGGAAAGAAAACGTTAATTAATGGATCATATTAGCAAGAACGGCAGCACAATGCGAGTTTACGTTTTGTGTGTTAAGTTTGCGTTTGCACAAGTTGTCCTGAACAAAATAAACGCTAACTCTGCTGACACGTAAATCATGGCAATGAAGTATGTTTACAATGATGTTGCAGCGTCTCAATGCGGATTTTATATTTCATAATTTAATAATAAGATCCCTGCAAAAATTTTGCAGGGATTTCCATCTGAAACCTGCAGTTGTGATTATTTTTATACGCTTAAATTTACATAGAGTAAAAGCTACATTTAAATTCATTTTAATCCTCTTTCAGGTTTTGGCAGGAAAGATGTGGTGGAGCACCTCTTGCAGACAGGGGCCAATGTTCATGCCAGGGATGATGGAGGACTTATCCCCCTGCATAATGCCTGCTCTTTCGGCCACGCAGAAGTTGTCAGCCTCCTCTTGTGTCAGGGCGCAGACCCCAACGCCAGAGATAACTGGAACTACACTCCGTTACATGAGGCTGCCATCAAGGGAAAGATAGATGTGTGCATTGGTAAGGATCCCTGCTGAGTATGTCCAAGCACAGACAACTCTTGAAATCTGATAAATGTTTTTCAAGACTGTTTTAGTTTTATGTGTCATTAGTTGCAATTTAGCTAAGGTTCTGGAAAAGTTTGATATCTGGATTCAAAAGTCTGACTTTGAGACAAAGGTTTTTGAAGTATGTGAGTGCTGGTGCCAGGAAATTAGTTAGTTAGCATTATTCGTTATTATTTTTATTAGTTATTATTATCAATTACTTTAGCAAACACTGAGGTGGTTTGTCTACCTAACTCTTTGCTGTATAACCAACTCATGTCGTTTTTTATCTGCACCTCTGTCACTCAGTGTTACTCCAACATGGAGCTGATCCAAACATCCGCAACACTGATGGAAAATCTGCTCTGGATCTAGCTGACCCATCAGCCAAGGCTGTTCTCACAGGTCAGTGCTTTTCAGCTGCTTATCTCTCACATTAACCCATATACATTTTACTCACACTTTCACAGCAAGTGACTTATGACTACGGGATTAAATAAGGCCTCAGCTTGCAGATAATCATCATTAAATTTAAAATTATTCAAAATGTAATGGCCAAGTGAACTGCATTCACACAAGAGAAGATCCACATGTTTCTGGCCTGACATCAGTAAACCATTATTACACTGAACTGGGCATTTTGCAATTACACTGTAGGCTAAGCATGACCACCAGGTTGTCTGACCCCTTGCTCCTTTTGAGTCCTAGTTTTTCTCTGTGGAACAGAGGCATGTAACTGCAGCACAGTGCTTTGTCAACAGCCTTTAATGCACCTTCTCTTTATCAACACCCCAAACTTTCCACCTGAACAAAGTGTAAAGGCTAGCAAACTTAGTTTTGGTAGTCTCCTTGCATGGAATGATTGCCATGAACCACAGGGTGCATCCCTTTACCAAACAAATATGAGCAGTAAAGGCTTACATACCACATAAAGTTACATCACATGCTTACATTTAGCTCTAATCTTCATGTTTATTTTCATTCAGGTGAATACAAGAAGGATGAACTTTTGGAAGCAGCAAGGTGAGTATTATCCTGACTGGTCATTACTATAATTTCCTGTTGGCCAGAGTCAAGCAGCTGTATTGTTTTCTTCTTATCAGGTTTAATTTTGACTTAACTCTTAGAGGGGACATTTTTAGCTGTGTTTGTGGCTATAACATGAAGTGGTTAAGGTACAGTGAGAAGTAGACTAACCACAGTGTGCCTATAATAGTGGGTAGTATATTTTTATACATACATGTGACCGTTAAAAACATGTGAGTAACAAAAGCAGTACGTAGTTTAATCTATTATCGAGTTCTTATCATCTGTGAAATCCTGTGAAATGACATTGAGATTATGGCATTCAGTTTCTCCATTAAAATCCCAGGAGATAGAGATTTTGATGAGGAACACTTAATGAAAGTCTTTTCCATGTAATTACAGGAGTGGAAATGAAGAAAAGCTGATGGCACTGCTGACTCCATTAAATGTCAACTGTCATGCCAGTGATGGCCGCAAGGTAAATGAGCCACTAGCACCACACCACATCACACCAGACATAACTTTCACAACAGTGTTGATACAACATGTTGTGCAGAGTTTCAAAATCATTCTAATGTATTTTAAAAATAGCAAGAACGTTCCTGAGTCAGACAACGTGTGAGTAGTCTGATGATGGCTGGATTAGTTTGTGTGCTGCAGCTATAAAGAGGATTTATATCATTGGATTCGTGGGAGGCTGTTAATGGGGATCACTATAGATGTTTTTCTTTCTCTAATTATGCATGTGTGACTCTCATTAGACCATCCTTGAAGTCCATTTGCCCCTGTCATAACATCTCGGCTTTTACTTTACCAATTTCATTAATTGTGTGGAGGTTCAGCTTTTAATTTTTAAGCTCCGTTTTTTCTGTTGACAGGTCTTTTTTCACAATAAACAATTTTTTTCGTTTTCATTTTCTGGAGCTAAAGTAAACAGACATCTCATTCAGTAACAGTTATGTGCTTTTGTTAATAATTTTTCAACATGTTTTAGATGGGACTATCTTTCTCTACTTTCCCATAATCACTTTTCCATATCAGATGCTGGAGCAAAGCTATTTGTGATCTTGAAATCTATTTAGGTTCACAGGCATCCGCTCAGATCAGAAAACAAGACTTCTATCTAAATATTCTGCAGCAGCCTGTTTTTGTAGTTTATTTGTCTGTATCGTTCTAGTGTTTCCTCTGAACTCCAAAGTCCATGTTATTGGAACTTGCTCATATGGTATTTGTGGCATGAATTTTTTTCCCTCTTTATTGGCAGATGGACTAGAAGTATAATTATACAAATATGCACTTTTTATAGAACGTACTTTGCAGTTATTTTCTAACATCAGCATTTAGCATTGCTAATTTAAGATTGTTTTTGCATTTCATTTCCCTGTCTTTTTTTTTGTTTGTTTTTGCATTACTTTTCTTAGAAATAATTGAAGTATTTCCTGTCTTATCTGGCAAAATTGCTTTCTTTCAACTTCACTGTGGCATAAAAATCCATTGAAACTAACACTATATCAGCGTTAGCTCATTTCACTCATTCCTAACCACATTTTCTTCAACAGCAGATAAAGTATTACTCCCTCCCTGCCTCCTTTGCAGTATGTTTAGAGTTTGCATGCTCTAAGCCAGTGTGCCAGTGTAGATTTGGCCGGGTACCATTAACCAGTCCTTGCCTTTTCACAAAGCCATAGAGAAAACGGAGGAGGAGAGGTCACACTTACCCTCCAGCTATTTACCTCTCTGGCCTGGTGTCACATTTCATTTCAAGCCATGTTTGATGGATCACACAGGGGTTTATAACTAGAGCTTGTGTTTCACTGACTTAGGAAGGGAGAAAAGAATTGCTGTGAAAAGATACTGTCATTTTGTAATTTTTGTTTCGTTTTGTTTTCCGTGTGACTCTGGCAACATTTGTCGATCAGTCAACATCCCAAAAAATGCTGGTAAGTTGACCTTGATAACGGCCACTTGATTGATGCACTGTTGTGATCTCTTTTTTTTTTTTTTGTTTGTTTTATTCCTTTAATCCATTGTTTTTATTTGACCAATAAGCTGGCTGTCACTTGTTAATTGCACATCATGGACCTGGGTGTACGGGTCACTCATGTATCCTACCCTGATGCTCCTCTTTGTGTGTGTGTGTGTGTGCGCGCGCGCGTGCGTGTGTGAGAGCGTGCGTGGCATGTGATCTAGTGAGTGAGTTGGGTTGGTGTCTTGGTGACAACTCATCTTTTTGGATTTGGAGAGGAGCTCAAAATGTCCACTGCCTGCTTTCTTCAGCGTCTGTCCTCTCCTCTGCACACTCACCCACACTTCTCCAACTTTCAGTCACTTGCTCTCGAGTCAGTCTCTGATGTGGCTTTTAATTCACTCATTCATTTATTGTTGTGATGATGATCACTCATGCATGCCTGAAGGCCTGCCCCTCTGCATTTTGTCAAGCGAATCCTGAATACATGTCTGTGAAATTTGTGTCTACTTGACGTTCCCTGTTGGATCAGTTGGTATGCAACATGAATGGACTACATTTCACCTGTCGTTGTAGTGCTATGCTACCCTCCATGGTAATGACTTTTGATTGCTCGTGTCATCCCACACTGAATGATGCCCACATGATTCGAATCTTTCGTCCATCTGATTTTTACCACTGTGGCTTGAGATCTAACGGCTGGCTTTCTGGGCTTTACATTAATAGCACTGCATGGAAATTGAATTGAATGATGTCCCTCCTTTTTTTATTGTAAGCTTGACCTGAGCTAGACTGTTGAGTAGAGAACAAATGCCACTGAATTTTGGATTTGCAGCTTTGCTTAGACTAACATTTATTTCTTTTTGGCTGAAATAAGTAAAGCCATTTGATTAGCTTGCATAGATGCTTTCTCAAACACCTAACCTGCTTATTGTGGCTTCATTGCATCCTGTTACGGTTGGGTTTCGATAGCATTTTATCAAACCTGAATCCAGTATTGAACCCACTCGTGAAACCTAAATTCTAATTAAATCTATTTACTGGATGTTAAGCTTTT
Organism: Seriola dumerili; assembly: GCF_002260705.1. Taxonomy (NCBI): domain Eukaryota; kingdom Metazoa; phylum Chordata; class Actinopteri; order Carangiformes; family Carangidae; genus Seriola; species Seriola dumerili. The sequence goes on along the minus strand of NW_019174272.1, from coordinate 8,023,468 downwards.
GAGGATTTCAAGTAACATAATACATAAATATATTTAAGAGCCAAAACTTAATGATTGGCATTCAAAGAACTGATGGTTTGCCAGTTTTTTTAGCCAGATAATTGCATACATCTCTTCTACTCTCCATAAAAAATAAAAAGGACTTGGAGCTTAACAACTTTTACTAAGTGAAACTGGATAAAAATTGAACGGGCTATTGAATCCCAACCATAATTCCTTCCCAGCCATTCTGAATTTAATATTCTAACAGTTGCACCAGTGGATGCTTTCTTGCCAGCTTACTGCATAAAACCTCTTTTTAACCTCCAAGCCCCAGAAGAATATTTTATTTTGCTGATCTTACCAAATGGAAGTTGAGGTAGATGAGTAATGATGTTAAAGTTGCTTGTTGTCACACACTCAGGTCAGACACAATATGGAAAGCAAATGAATTTTTGCCGCTGGATTTGCCCACAAACTCCATTGACCTTGCATCATATCCTCCATTCATCTGCAACTCACTGAGCGTAGCCTGCCATAGCACAATGCTTCTGGCCCTAATCAGCCGCTTGCTCCTGTGGCCATCTAAGGCAGCACACAGTAAAGCAGCCGGCGGCCCGCATGCGCTAACAAGCTGTCCTCTCTTCCAGTCGACACCCCTCCACCTGGCTGCAGGCTACAATCGGGTCCGCATCGTTCAGCTCCTCCTCCAGCACGGAGCCGACGTTCACGCCAAGGACAAAGGGTGAGACATCATGGACGTGTGAAGAACTAAATTTGTCATTCAGCCATCTTTGTTGACATTAACCTGTCTTAACCTGACTGTCTTCTCCCCGCAGTGGTCTGGTTCCTCTTCACAATGCTTGCTCCTATGGTCACTTTGAGGTCACTGAGCTTCTGCTTAAAGTAAGACCCGCTAAAGTCTCAATCCTTAATTCATGTACTTCCCATGTCAGGGTAGTTTTAATCCAGCAAAGTCAAACTTGACCCTGGTTATGGACATAGTTGAACACAGTATATGTACATTGGTGTTTACTGCCATCACAGCTCCATGTTTATTTTCCCTAGGGAAATGTGAATTCAAAGAGGTTTTGGTCTTTGATAAAGTGCAAGTTCTCTTTGACTACATCAAAAAACATTACATTTAAAGATTTAACCATGACATAATGATAAAAAATACCCCATTCCAGAGGAGTTTTTTGTTTTGTTTTTTTTTCTTTGTGTGAAAGAAAATTGGGACTTTGAAACAATCCCTTTCTTTTCCAAACTGTGTGGAAGGTTTCACTCTGTGATGATGCAGCCAGCACACGCACACCATTTGGAAATGCTGTCAAGTTCATTTACTGGCAGGTTACATTACATACATGTATTAGGCCTTAGGTATATCTCCAGTGTGTTTTAGCGAGAAACAATGAACATAAACATATTTTGATTGTTTGCAAAAAAACAAACAAATTAAATTCTAATTTTAAGTACATAAATACGTAAATACCATTGTGTGGTATAATAACATATTGTCCACAATTTTAACCAGGGATTTAAATCTCCAAATACATATATTTTTATACACATTTTGATCAGTCCGAATTCTGGGAAGTAAACAAATGTCATTTCATTGTTCTGTACATCATATCCTGTGCTCTGATGTGCTCTTCTCTCTGCAGCATGGAGCCTGTGTGAACGCCATGGACTTGTGGCAGTTCACTCCTCTCCACGAGGCAGCGTCCAAGAACCGAGTGGAGGTCTGTTCCCTGCTGCTGAGCCACGGGGCCGATCCCACCCTGCTAAACTGTCACAGCAAGAGCGCCGTGGACATGGCCCCCACCCCAGAGCTTAAAGAAAGGCTCACCTGTGAGTTCTCTCTCAGTCGCACAGCAAACACACACACAAACACAACAATGATTGGATCACATTTTATGGAGAACACTCTCACAGACGCGATATACTTATAAGTTTAGTCCATAAGCAATAGCTGTTGACTTCAAAAACCCAAATCAGTCTTTGCAGAATGCATCAATACATTCAAATAAGTAGCCTGACATCACTCAAACTGCACTCAAAAAATCAGAATGTGAAACACTCAATTTTCCGTTCATTTTCCTTGTTTTTCGTCCATGTAGATGAGTTCAAAGGTCACTCACTGCTGCAGGCAGCCCGAGAGGCAGACATGGCCAAAGTGAAGAAGACGTTGGCTCTGGAGATCATCAGCTTCAAACATCCTCAGACCAACGAGACAGCCCTGGTCAGAACCAACCTGAGTACTCGTGTACATTTGAGTGTTGCTTGTGAATGAAAACAGTGCTAATGGAGCTCCTATTCCCAGCTTCTTTATTGGTTACAAATTATGTTTATGCCAACAAACAAAAAAATTCCCTGATTTCAAATTTTGAAGTGAATTAAAATTGGTCTCGCTAGCAATGCTGTGTGTGATTAATGCTGATGTACAGACAGTTAGTTGTATGGAATTGACTGTTGTGTTTAGTGGTTTGGTATTTACATAAAACATTTTTCCAAGGTTGCCGGTCTTAGATTCCAGCATACAAATGTAATGTTGATGTGTATTTCAGCACTGTGCCGTCGCTTCCCCCCACCCTAAGAGGAAACAGGTGACGGAGTTGTTGCTGCGTAAAGGTGCCAACATCAATGAGAAGAACAAAGAGTAAGTCCACAACATTTAGGTTTTGCATTTTGAAAAGGAAGTTAAGTGTATGTTCCAGCACATTAACTGATAACAAGAAAAGAAATAACAAAACAGAAAGTAGTGAAACCTTCCTGTCTGTTGTGTCCTCCAGCTTTATGACTCCCTTGCATGTTGCTGCCGAGAGAGCTCACAACGATATACTGGAGGTGCTGCAGAAACATGGAGCAAAGGTCTGTTGTTTAATTTACCGTTTCAAAATATTCATTCTGTGCAGCCAGCTTGGAAATGATTTTCAGAAATGTGTGTTGAATTTGCAGAATGCAGAAATGTGTTGCTGAACCTTAACTCCACCTCCTCTGACTCCAGGTGAATGCTGTGGACACACTCGGTCAGACAGCTCTTCACAGAGCTGCGCTGGCTGGTCACATCCAGACCTGCAAGCTGCTGCTGAGCTACGGGGCCGACCCCGCCATCGTATCTCTGCAGGGTTTCACTGCTGCCCAGATGGGCAATGAGGCTGTACAGCAGATTCTTAATGGTAAGCAGACCTGCTGCTCTTCTAGCTGTTTACTATGGTTAGCTTTTAGGTTTGATTTTTTTTTTTTTTTTTTTTTTTTGACTCCATTTCAGTGCTCAATGCTTTTAGGTTACATCCCCCCTTTAGCTACCCCTTTTGCTGGGGGGTAGCTAAAGTGGTGAGTTTTGAATTAAAACATATTAGTGTGGATGTGGCCGTACACGTGTCTTCAGAGGGATGTACCAGATTAACACTGATCAGAGGATTTTTAGATGATTTTTCTCTTTTTTTCTCCAGAAAATGTTCCCACACGTAATTCTGACGTGGACTACAGATTTCTGGAGGCGGCCAAAGCAGGAGATCTGGACACAGTGCAAGTAAGTCCACGGTTTCTTCTGTGGTTGTGGCTACAGTTTAATTTCTAGACGTGGTGCCTTGTTTTGTTTTTTTTATTTGTTTGGAGATGATTTTCACTTGCCAATGTTGGCAGCAAAACTACTTTTGCATTATTGTAATAATAATACTGTGTTGAGTTGCTAATTGTCACGTTGTCTCTGTGTATGGCAGCAACTTTGCACCCCTCAAAATGTAAATTGCCGGGACTTGGAGGGCCGCCACTCCACTCCTCTGCACTTTGCAGCTGGTTACAACCGAGTGGCTGTAGTTGAATACCTGTTGCACCATGGAGCTGATGTCCATGCCAAAGACAAGGGGTGAGTTCTTTTTTTCTATAAGCTATGTATGTCAGTACAGTGATGATTCATTCCTGCATCATTACAGTATGTTAAATGTTGAGTTTATTTTGCAGCAGATATAAATACAAAGTTAAAAGTAGGTGCAAAACACCTTTTCTTTCTGGTGTGAAGATTTTCACTTCTGTTTTTCCTCCTCCTAGCGGCCTGGTCCCCCTCCACAACGCCTGCTCCTACGGTCACTATGAAGTGGCTGAGCTGCTGGTCAGACACGGAGCTTCAGTCAACGTCGCCGACCTGTGGAAGTTCACCCCGCTTCACGAGGCTGCAGCTAAAGGCAAATACGAGATCTGCAAGCTGCTGCTCAAAGTGAGGATCCGTTATTGTCATCTGTCACAAGTATCGTCTTAGATTCATTTGTGTCCTCTGTTAGTGATTGTTATGATGATGATGATGATCTGTCTGACCTGTTCAGCACGGAGCCGACCCCTCCAAGAAGAACCGTGATGGCAACATGCCGCTGGACATGGTGAAAGATGGCGACACAGACATCCAGGACCTGCTGAGAGGTGATGCTGCCTTGTTGGACGCTGCTAAGAAAGGCTGCCTCGCCCGAGTCCAGAAGCTCTGCTCCCCAGAGAACATCAACTGCAGAGACACACAGGGGCGCAACTCCACACCTCTACACCTTGCAGGTAGTTATATTCTAGCTACTTTAATATGTTTTTGGAAAAGAGCCATTAAAATGCACCAGTTATGCAAAGTGTTAAAAGAAAGCACATTTCCATGCTCTGACTCCTGCTCCTTCTCCTCAGCTGGCTACAACAATCTTGAGGTGGCAGAGTATCTGCTGGAGCATGGGGCTGATGTCAACGCCCAGGACAAAGGAGGCCTTATCCCTCTTCATAATGCTGCTTCTTATGGGGTCAGTCTCAACAACATAAACACATTTCTTATTAAACACAGATCATGTGGGGGTTTGACGCGTTGAAAAAGCTTTAAACTACAGCAAACTCACAGTTGTGAATTTGCAACATTTTTAAACTGAAATATATTTATTGTGTTGGTGCTCTGGCCTCCAGCTTCTCTAAATACCATCAGTAAATGTTAACTGGATCTGTGTTGTGTTATTCAACTTAAATTTCATTTGTTTTGTGGCTCAGACCAACACTGACTCATCCTCTGTTGCCTCTCTCCCTCACAGCATGTGGACATTGCAGCCCTGCTGATCAAGTACAACACGTGTGTGAATGCTACGGACAAATGGGCTTTCACACCCCTGCATGAGGCAGCCCAGAAGGGTCGTACACAGCTCTGCGCACTGCTGCTGGCTCATGGAGCTGACCCCACCATGAAGAACCAAGAGGGCCAAACTGCTCTGGACCTGGCAACGGTAACAGCTTAAGGGTTACTGTGAAATTAGTTTTTCAGGCTTATGTGGTGGTCTAAGGATTTATATTAAAACATATCAAATAGAAAAATCTATGTTTTCACTTATTCGTTCTCTAGTTACATGACAGTCGGACTGCTATTTGTTTTATACTCAAAACTGATCACTCAACTGATCAAAATCTACTCGAAAATAAATCGGGCTCCTTTTAACAAGTTTTTCTTTGTCATTCCTGCAGGCTGACGATATCCGGGCCTTGCTGATGGACGCCATGCCACCGGATGCCCTGCCCAGCTGCTTTAAGCCCCAGGCCACAGTGGTCAGCGCCTCCGTCATCTCCCCGGCCTCCACACCATCCTGTCTGTCGGCCGCCAGCAGCATAGACAACCTGGCCGGGCCGCTCACTGAGCTGGCTTCGGCTGCTGCCGCCGGCACCTCCGGGGTGGCAGATGGAGCCACGGGCACGGACCGCAAGGAAGGGGAAAGTGAGTTTGTGGCATTTATGATATCAGATACTGGTGAATTCCAGAAAAATACAGACATTGAAGAAGTGTGCAAACCCTGTTTTGACATTGTCAACTATTTTTCATTCAACTTTAACACCCTGTTTTTCATAGTGACAATGCTGGACATGAACATAAGTCAGTTCCTGAAGAGCCTGGGCCTGGAGCACTTAAGGGACATCTTTGAGAGGGAACAGGTCAGCTACCTCAAAAATACTTCATATGCTTAAAGCTCAACCGCTACTTTCACATTAGTATATGAAGTCTGTCAGTCCGTCTCATCTCATGAATTTCCCCTAGGGGATAAATAAAGTATCTTTCTATAAGACAGTATAACATAATGACACTTTAAAACTGTGGTTTTATAGAAACAGTCCAACAGCATAAGGTTGAGTTGCGTTTACTGGCTGGTATAAAAGTCTAAACCTGCTCTATCATTTCCTTTTTCCAGATCACCCTGGATGTGTTGGCAGACATGGGTCACGAGGAGCTGAAGGAGATTGGAATTAACGCCTATGGCCACCGACACAAGCTTATCAAGGGTGTTGAGAGGCTGCTGGGCGGCCAGCAAGGTGAGGAGGCATCCTGGGGATTTTTTTTTTTTTTTTTTTTTTTTTTCTCTACGACCATTGGGTCGCCAAAGTCAGACATTTTCAAACCTTACACGTAGCAGCGTTCAATTTTGACTGTTTGCTTTTCAGGTGCCAACCCATACTTGACATTCCACTGTGCCAACCAGGGCACCATCCTGATAGACCTCGCCCCCGACGACAAGGAGTACCAGTCTGTGGAGGAGGAGGTGAGTCGAGTTTACTGTATTTAACTGCTGGGGTTTTTGCAATCTTTTTTTTGTCAGTTTGTTTGCAGACCATTGGCTGATGGTGAGAGAGTCTAATGATAACATCATGGTGTTTTTGGTGTGTGTCACTCAGATGCAGAGCACCATCCGAGAGCACAGAGACGGGGGCAACGCTGGTGGTGTGTTCAGCAGATACAACATCATCAAGGTGTGAACCAGGAGTCTCTCTACCTTTTCTGTCTGCTTTGATAATCCACAGACCTCTGAGCAGCTTTTATAGGGACTACTTCTTTGGTAGAAAGTATTAATGAAAACATTACAGCAATCTGACCAGATGTGTCTGCGTCAGCATTTAATCCTCAACAGAACGCCCGCCGTCTTGTCTGATACATGTCATATTGTGCCCCACAGATTCAGAAGGTGGTCAATAAAAAACTGAGGGAACGTTACACACACCGGCAGAAGGAAATCGCAGATGAGAACCACAACCACCACAATGAGCGGATGTTGTTTCATGGTAAACACACACACTGTCTCACCATCTGTTGGACTTGTGTGCCAGCATCAGGCGTCGGTTGTGTCTCATTTGAGTTCAAAAACTGCTACTAACCTTGGATTTTTATTCATCAGGCATCTATTTGTAATTGTGTAAAGTACTGCATGTCAGTTATTGTATATAATATCATTCTGCCCCTGTCGTCACGTCTTGCTTCAGGTTCCCCGTTCATCAACGCCATCATCCACAAAGGCTTTGATGAGCGCCATGCCTACATAGGAGGGATGTTTGGAGCAGGGATCTACTTTGCAGAGAACTCTTCAAAGAGCAATCAGTACGTCTACGGCATCGGTGGAGGCACAGGCTGCCCGACGCACAAAGACCGCTCCTGCTACCTGTGCCACAGGTAACTTTGACTTAACCTTGAACCTTGAGCATCACAGGCTAAAGTGCAATTTCAAACTAAACCACAACATTGATAGATGTGTTGGTTGTAAAACTACTTCGTTCCTTCTTGTTCTTTATCAAATTAAAGGTTATTCATGCAATACTGTCTAACTGTTCTCCTCTGGTCTGAACTCGCAGGCAAATGCTGTTCTGCCGAGTGACCCTGGGGAAATCCTTCCTACAGTTCAGTGCCATGAAGATGGCCCACGCTCCCCCAGGACATCATTCAGTAATCGGGCGGCCCAGTGTTAACGGCCTAGCCTACGCTGAATACGTGATCTACAGAGGAGAGCAGGTAAACAAAGCATCTTTCCATTAATATATGTCTTTATTTAAACTCGAAGATCATTGAGGGTAAAGCCCTTATTTACAAAGACGTTAAGTAGATAAAAATACCACTTAAAAAGGACATCAAATTAAAACAAACATATAAATACAATTAATAAAATAATGTAATGACAAGAATCAATTAAAATGGGTACAAACAGAAGTTAAAAGGTCAGAGATTAAGAATCTAAAATGACCAAAAGGTAACAACGAATTCATTTGTAAAGTGCTTTGTAGTAAGTTCCAGGTGGACAGTGCAAAAAAGCCAAAAGCAGATCTTCCTAAGTCAGCATGAACTCAAAGGACACAGAGCGTAAGCCAGTCGGTAGTCCTGCTGTAATGTGGCCCAGTGGACCAAACTAACATGGATGTAAGATATGACGGCGGTTTTTCAAGAAGGGCTTTGTAAATAAACAAATACATATGCAAATCACGTCTTTGGAGAGAGAGGACCATACAACCTTTTCATACAGGATGCAATGACGAGTGTTATTGGCATCACCAGTGATGAACCTAAGAGCAGAGTTGTAGACAGCATCATGGGGTTTTAGGGTTGCAGCTGAAGCATGTCTGTACAAGATGTCACCATAATCTAAAATTAATTTTTAAAAACAAAAGTCTGTAGTATTAACAAAAATACATCAAACACCTTCTGTCTCATGTTGACCAATGTCTTGCTGTATTCCTCCTTCAGGCCTACCCAGAGTACCTCATCACCTATCAGATCCTTAAACCAGAGAGCGCAGCCCAGTCTGCTGCAGGAGCCGAGCAGAAGTCGTAGTTATGTTACGTCACACACACACACACACATACACACACAAGGACTTGATGCTTGTTATTTTCTCCTTTGTATTGCAAATGCCTGAACACCTTTTCTTTACCAAGCACATTTCCAGTCTCCTGTCCAGTAGAACCCATGGTGACCAGTGCTTTGTGAGTGGATATGCTGTATAATACTCTCCTACTCGTGGTGATGACACACTTTTTTTTTCCTTTTCCTTTTTTTTTGCATCGGCTGCATGTTAATACAGAAGCATGTAAGGCCCAATAGCGTGTGTGGGTTAGTTCTCCCTCCTCCTCACCAATCAGGAGGATGCTCTTAGAGACTATAAAGTATCAGCATTAACAGTTTTCACTCTTTGTCGCCTCATGCCTTGTGACTGTGGAGAATCACCGACCCTTCACCTCTACACACACAAACACACACTGTCTCACTGTCAAAAGCCTGAAATCTGTGGACTACTACTTCCCCACTGTATCTGGGTTCATCCTGTACAGAATGGCCTCTGGTAACTGTGATTTTAATGCTAACCTATAATAACACTACCAAACAGGTAACAGTGCATTGTTGCTATGCTGAAATGCTGACTTTCCAAACTTTGACCCTAATAACACTACAGACACTGACTGAACTGAAATGTTTTTTAGTGGTTTTATTCAGGGCTGGACACATTAGATTGAGAAAGGGCTCTCTGTCAAATCACAAGAGACTATTTTATTGTCATTACAATATTGATTTGTATGAGAGAGGATGTGTGATCAGTAGCTTAATGCAATGTAAGGCATCATAATTACACAAGACGTGGATGTTGTACATTAAAAGCATTATATATGACTGTGCTTCAAACAGTAGAGCTGGTATATGTTGAAATGTACTTGTGATGCCTTACAAGTCATCAAGGCACCCTTCTGTCACCATGGTCTTACTCACAGACATCCCACGCATATGGATTTGCACTTTTACATAGAAACCTATTTAAGTTATTTTGAATTTAAATTGCAAATATGCGGGAAAAAAATATTTGTACAGGTTGTGTAAATGGTTGTGTATAACTGTTGCTGTTTAACAGTATCTTTGAGTTAAACTGTAAATGACATCTGAATTTTTTTTCCTTTCATGCCTTCTTGATTCTCCCAACTTTTTTTTAAATAAATGTCCCATTAACAGCTTCTTGTGTTGAAATTCTTATAGTCCGATCATTTCTGTAGAAAGCTTTAGTTTATGTTTTCGCTGTATATAAGCTTTGATATCACATATAAAAATATAAAGCAGTACAGTTGCTGTGACATGTCAAGATGCAAAGGACAAAACAGGTATGATCTGATTTTGGTAGTTACTCAGACAAAGGTACAATATGTCTAAACCAACACTCAGCTGTAAGGAATCAAGACAGCAAATCCAGTCCAGTTGTGAAAAAAACTGACTTTCTCCCTGGAGTGAGTGACTACGGGTCTATGTATGTATGTATCTATCTATCTATGCATATACCTACCTAGCTCTCTATCTATCCCTTATAATCTGCGAACTACGAAAGGTAATGTATGCACTTAAGGAAAAAAATCTGCTGTTTTTTTTTTTTTTTTAATTAACGAGATAATTATATCATTTATTCAGAAAACCTTTTTTTTTTTAACTCTTCAAAAGATAAATTAAAAAAAAAAAAGTCCTTTTCTTTACCGAGATAATTATTCTCGTTAATTCAGAAAGTCGGGATTTTTTTTACTTATTAAAAAAATAATTTTCTTTTTAAGTTTTCTCTTCAAATAAATTCTTAAAAAATGAAATAACAATCCTGTCTTTCACTTCCGTAGAAAACAGACTTTACCACGGAAGACTACAGCTGGGTCGCATGTAATAAACGTCATCATGTTCAGCTGACTAGGACTGCAGCTTGCTGCTGGAGTGAAAGTTGTGTTGTTAGTCTTGAGAGGGTGACTTAATGTTAAAGGTCTCTTTTTCATTTTGTCCATACAATGTGTCAGACATGTTGGGGTGAAGCTGAGCTCTCGGTGCTGGTTTCACATCGTTTTAACTCCATTTCAGCGACGTACAAAGTTGTCATGCTCGGTCGCAGACATGCAGTGGAAAACTGTGTCTGTCTTAGTTTTACTTCTTAACGTTGCCACTGCTTCAGGAGCTTCGTATGCCATCACAGTAGATGTGGAGAGACCAGTAGGAGATCTGAAACACTTCTGGAGAAGCACCGGTTTCTGGTAGGTCAGATATATAAGTGTTTCTGTTCACAGTTCCTCCAGCGGAATACACAGAGCAGTGAGTGTGAACCGTGTCAGAAAGTTGGGATTTTATTGTACTGGAGAAATCAGTGTGGGTTTATTTTTATACCGAATCTACCAGAATAAAATGTATTAAATAATGTTACATCACGTCGGCATCCACAACAAAGCCAAGACATCTTTTAAAATGTCCGTTTCTTCATTGGAGATTGCCATAGCTTTTCTAAAGATACAACAAATGTTATCTCAAATGGCATGACTCAGTCTGAAATCTTCTACATGTGTGTATTAAATCTATGATCTATATTTAGCATATTTTAAATATATATTTGTGTCACTGGTGCATTACGAAGTGAAACAGGAAGCTGTTCTTTGTGTCCAGCCCCCCTCTGCCTCACACCCAGGCCCACCAGTTTGACCTGAGCATCGACCAGCAGCTGAACCTGGCCTATGTGGGCTCAGTCCCCCATGGAGGGATCCAGCAGGTCAGGATACACTGGATGTTGGAGCTGGTCACTGCACAGTAAGTGAACTAGCAATGAACATGAACTACTCGTGAAAGAAAGCGGGCCATTTAGTATAATTTAAGATTTGTCTAGTTTGAAGATGAATGAGTATTTTGTGATAATTTGCAGCTGTCTGATTTTGTTGTCGTAGAGATATTGGAGGACAACCTCAGTACAACTTCACTAAACTGGACCAGCTGATAGAGCTTTTGTGGATTAATGGACTCCGACCAGGTATTGTACCAGGCTGGAAAACATCATATCATATTTGTGATGCATATTTAACACATCCACTTCCCAAATAACTTTATTTTCCCAAATGCTCTCATCAAGGATCCAAAGTAGAGTTCATTTTTTTCTTGCACTTGTGGTCTTCAGGTTTTGAACTGATGGGCAGTGTCTCCAACTACTTCACTGACTTTGAGGACAAATCACAAGTGGTCGAGTGGAGGAATCTGGTTTATCTCATAGCCAAGAGGTACATCGGTGAGTGAGTGCCGAGTGCTGTTTCTTAATGTTGTATTGTATATGTTTACTCTGCATACCATGTAATCATGGTGCGTAACACCTGAATCTGAAAAAATACATGAATTGTAATTGAGAAGCAGGTATTGGCCAAAACTGGCTGAAACATTGTTAAAAAAAATGTTTTGTGACTGCTGTTTGAACCTGATTACTTGAATACAGAGATTTTACCATTTGTCATTTGTATTTTACAGTAAAATAAAATACGTTTTTTGATTAAATGTATAATGTTCACTGTTGATTGTGAATCACAGACAAGTACGGCCTGGGAAGTGTTTCTCAGTGGAACTTCGAAACATGGAACGAGCCCAACAACCATGACTTTGATAATGTGACCGTGTCAGTGCAAGGTAAAGCCTTAACATCCTACACAACACTTTTATATCAGTTCTTTTTAAAGTGGAAATTGGTACAAGGAAAGCAAATTTGTTCTCATTTCTCCCATATACGTATATAATATTAGTTAAATGCTTATATTGTTTCTAGTTATTCTAAAAATGTTTGAAAGTCTGTACATCCATGATTAGACTTTATATTAGGGAAAAATTGGAATTCAATACATCACAATTGTCTATCTGTAATATGACATACAGTATACTGTATATCTGTATATATGTAGGTATATATGTCTACACACATTTTTTACTGGAATAGACGGATCATCATGCATACATTAGAGTGGTAATAGTTTGGGTATAGTGGGGAGTTTAAGCAAAACATGATTGAGTATTTCCAGAAATTGCTGTTTGTGAACTTGATAAACCAGGTAAGGCAACAGTTCTCTGGTTCTTCTCTTTAGGCTTTTTAAACTACTATGACGCCTGTTCAGAGGGTCTGCGCTCTGCCAGCAGTCTCCTGAGGTTTGGGGGTCCAGGGGACTCCTGTCATTCCCCCCCACACTCACCATATTGCTGGGCCATGCTACAGCACTGCTACAACGGCACCAACTACTTCACTGGAGAGACGGGGGTCAGAATCGACTTCATCGCCCTGCACAAGAAGGTGGGCCTTTCTGCACTCAGAGCACACCGAGAACAAAAAGGAAATCAAGAGTGATTTTTAGTAATTTTTTGTATCAAAAATTTCAAGATTAAGGTTCAAATAATTTTTATTGATCTTTAAAAGCACAGAATAACGGAATATATGTCTTGTATTTATTGTTGTGAAGACTTTTCATTGTTATGTGACACAGTCTGGTTGAAATATTTATTTCCAAGCACAAACACAAAGATAGCAAAGTTACTAATGTACCTCAACTCCTTAAATCCTATTAGCACAATCACCTTTACTGTAAAACTAAGCATTCATTAGTTTCTTTAATTGATACAAAATTTTAGAAGCTGATTTTCTGCCTCTGTCCTCCAGGGAGGAGGCTGTTCATTGCCCATCCTCCAGCAGGAGATTCAGACAATGGGGGAGATCCTGGAGCGTTTCCCCCGCTTCCGCAGCCTCCCTGTTTACAATGATGAGGCCGATCCTCTTGTGGGCTGGTCCAGGCCTCAGGGGTGGAGGGCTGATGTGACCTACGCTGCCATGGTGGTGAAGGTGAGGTGAAGGGATGGAGAAGAGCGACATGAAAAAACACCTAGAGTGAATCATATTTGAACATTGGATGGTGAAGATCAACATGGGTATTTAAGTATGAGGACAAATAATGAGGATTATTTACATTATGACATATTTACATTCATTATTAATATATCAAGTCATTAATATTATGTTTTCTGAATAAGTGACTGAGGTTTTTTCAAAATTTCTAATGGCTGCTTTTGGCTATTACGTTTAACGTCAACTTTGATAAGCAAAAAATGACAGACGTTTTATACTTCACAGGGTAGAAAACAAAATTAGACTATAGGACAGTGACACAGGCGGCACGGTGAAGCAGCGGTTAGCACTGTTGCCACACAGTGAGAAAGTTCTGGGTTCAAATCCCGGGCCTGGGGCCTTTCTGTGTGGAGTTTGCATGTTCTCCCTCTAGCTGCATGGGTTCTCTCCAGGTACTCCAGCTTCCTCCCACAGTCCAAAAACATGCACATTAGGTAAATTGGCAAGTCTAAAGTGCCCATAGGTGTGAATGTGTGTGCAAGTGGTTGTTTGTCTCTGTTTGTCAGCCCTGTGATGGACTGGCCTAGGTGTAACTGCAACTCTATAAGGTTAAGCAGAATAGATAATGGATGAATGGACAATGTAACAGATTTATTTATTTATTTTAGTGACTTGCATAACAAAAATAAGTGTGACAAGAAGGGTAGACATAATGGACAGACATGTAAATGACAACAATAACAATAAACACTTAAGGAGATATAGAAATGAAAAGAATATGATGTGTATGGTATGTGTCTATGATGTGTGTGTGTGTGTGCATGTGTGTGTCTTTTTCATGGTTTATATGTGATGTGATTGTATGTATCCGTGATATGTATTTGTGTTTTGCGAGAAGGTGAAAAGAGGCTGTTCTGTTGAGCTGCCAATATCGGCCTGGTCTAGTGGCAAAAGGTAGTCTAACCAGTTAACTCTTATACAGTGTACTGCATTATACTGCATACATACACTGTGTACTGTACACATGCTTTAGAGTGCTGTGACTGTGACATTAGCGTGTTAGCGTAGCATCACTTGGGATTTGTATGTATAGATTCCCTGAAATCGAAATATTAAATCACCTCTTAACAATCCTCTGTCCACCCCCCTTCAACAGGTCATAAACCAGCACCAGGATCTGCTGCTGGCAGACCCCAACAGCACCATCAACTACACCCTGCTGAGCAACGACAACGCCTTCCTCAGCTACCACCCACACCCCTTCACCCAGCGCACGCTGACTGCTCGCTTCCAGGTCAACAACACCCAGCCGCCTCACGTCCAGCTCATCAGGAAGCCTGTCCTCACCGTCATGGGCTTGCTGGCTTTGCTAGGTGACCGTCTCTTTACTGTAGAGCAGGTGACCCTCCAGGGTTTCATGTGGGCGTCAGTGGAAATGTATGATTGAGGTGTGATAGGTTTAATTCATTTATATATGTGGATTTTCTAAACTAGCCGCAGTACAACTAAAGGTCAGGTCACCAGGATGTTGCTGCTTCAGTGCTGTGTTAATGGCTCCGTTGCCTCTCTCTGTATGTGATTTAACCTTAAGGAGAGACCCAGGTCCTGGCTCAGGTTCTGAACTTGGCAGGAACCAGCAACAGCACAGTGGGAGTTCTCGCCAGCAGCCACAAGCCTGTGATGCCGGGCGGCTCGGACAGCTGGCAGGCAGCAGCTCTGGTCTACAACAGTGATGACAACAGCACCTCCACCAACACTGATGATGTGACCGTGTCACTGAGAGGACTGGCTGCACAGAAAGGTCGGTTTAACCAAATACTGTTACGTTATTTAAGATCAAAATATTTGTCCAGTATCTGAAATCCTACAGGCTGTTATTTCTGCAGGTGAGTGGTCCATTTCAGTCCTGCATGCTCTGTCTGTTATCTGTATCCAGGTCTTGTGTATGTCACATATTACTTGGACAACAATGTCACCAACCCGTACCAGCTGTGGCAGAGTATGGGCAGCCCCGACTTCCCCACAGCAGACCAGTTCAGACGCCTCAGGGGTCTTCAGGTAAACAGGAAGCCTGAATCATATTATAGAAATGAACATTAGCACAAAAATATTTTCAAAGCACAATTTTATACTCATATTATTAAAATCTTCATTAACTGATTGTTAGCTTGTTTTATTTTTCATTTCAATTGAATCAGTCCACTCTGAGAATTATTGTGATTGGGCATTTCCCACGCAGGTTCAGTCTTTGTCCAAAACCAGAAACTAATTTAAATCAGTCTAAATGATGTCGGTCAGATGAGCCATCGTGTTGTTCTTCAGTAAAGAAAAGGACAACGTTCTTATCAAGCTGTAAAATGGCTGAAAGAGTGCACATAGACTATATTGTACATGTACATTGTACACTTAAATAGTGTAAATACTGAAACAATATGCTGTTTGCTTCCATTAAACAACAATATAATAATGATATATCTGTAGGTTTTGGATGCTGTTTGGTAGATTGCAGCTACAGTGCCTTATGTGCTGTAGTTTCACACTGTTTTGAGACACCGTGTATCCATGGATGAATTTGTTGTGACCCGGGACATGATTGGTTTGCTCTCTCTCTCTCTTTGACCCACTGATGATGCGTCAATATTTCAGGACCCTCATGTTGATGGACCCTGGGAGGTTCCTGCAGGGGACACTCTGACTCTGAGAGCCAAACTGTCTGTTCCCTCCGTTCTCCTCATCCATGTTTGTGCCCTGCCCAAAGTCGCACCAGACCAAGTCAGTGCCAACACACAAAGACAACAACAACAAAACTCTGACTGGTTTTGTGCATTGTGCTTTGCGCATCAGTTAAATCCTACTTGGTGTGTCAGTGTTTGTCCCTCTGTGCAGTTGAGGATGTGTTTCTGTGTCAGTGCAGGTAAGATAGATTTTCTCCAGTCACCGAAGTTTGCGAAGCGAGAAAGTAATTTAGTGTGAATACAGTTATGTCCTGAATCTAATGTAATGTGTAATGTATATTCCTAAAGACATAATCATGAACTAGTCTGAACTATATTTGACTTTTCATTAGGTTAATGGATTACGCTTCATCAGGATCACCAAAGGCCAAGTCCTGATCGTCTGGTCTGATCACTGTGTAGATTCCAAGTAGGTGCACACAAGTGATTATTTCTCTATTCATGTGTTTGCCACCACAAGAAAATCGTAAAGGAGTGAAAGCAGATAAAATAAAACTAAGTGCAGCAGTACAGTGGATTGAATCCTTGTATCATGATGTTGAAATGCAGTGACTATGTACATGCAGTAGGTATGACCGTAAGCATTCATTCATTTATTTTCCTCTCTTTGTATTTGCAGATGCATCAAGACGTTTGAAGTTGAATTCTCCACGGACCACGAGAAATTCAGCAGGATTAATACACAGGACACCGTTTTTACCTCATACGTCTACTCACCTGGTAAGGATTCCCAGTAAACTGAATAACAAGTGATGGCAGTGAAGAAAAATCTTCATATTTCAAGCTATATTTTGGCATTGTGACATGCAGTCATAGAAAATAACACCGTACACCGTGTTGTGTTCTGTAGTGGACCAAGAGGTTGGCGGTCTGTACAGAGTTCGAGCTGTGGACTACTGGGGAAGGCCTGGGCAGTATTCGCTGCCAGAGAAGTATTCAGAAGAGCACTAGACCAGGCTCAGGTCTGACAGTATTCATCTTATGTTTCTACATGGTTTTGTACAGTGTAAATACATTTTATAGAGATTAAAGTGCTGATTTATATACGTTATACAGCGTAGGTCATTTGTTTCATCTGCCCAATCGCATTATGAGCAAACATTTACTATTGATGCTCCTGCTCTATTATACAGTAATACAGGCCTCACATGTTTTTGAGTATAGGAATGTTTGTGACTCGAATATTAGATAAAAGTGACTGAATACATGATGTTGTAGATGAAGTGGCCTGTGGAGATGGATAAAGTGACTAAGCACATTCTGTCTTAGTGGAAACCTTTTAAACTCACCATTCACAGCATCAAAGCACACAGTAACAAGTAATTATAATCTTTTGTTTCTTCATAAAACAAAAGCGGTAAGGCTGGTATTATTCTATACAGTTAAATTATAAACAAATCCCAAATGTGTTAGTCGGTCTCTTAGTAATTTGCAATTTTTGTACCCTGTCTGTGGCTCCCACTGGTTTCTACTTAAGATGTAAAACAGATCCCAAATACTGTATATAGCTTCATTAAAAAAAAAGGCCTTAATAATTTCCTGCTGGGCACAGTAATTTTTTTAACATTTCTCAAACAGAAGTAACCGGCAGATTGGTTGAGGACTATTTTCAGCGGCGGATTAATACATATTTGGTGCTTTAGTTTTTAATCATTTTGGACAACAGTAGATCTCTATGGCACGGAATAATAAAATATATCAGGTTTTGGATACACAGACAATACCTGTTACTTGGATCAATTAATTGTTGATTTTGGTCTTCTCATGTGATTTAATGATAATAAGAAAACACAGAATACAACACCTGATTTGTCCATTGATATATTTACCCCTGAATGTGTCACCTGTGTCATACATCCAGAATGAAAACTTGTTAAACAGTGTTAAAATGTGAGTTTGAATTTGTTATATTCCATTTTGTCAACTTAAGATTTTTATATGATGTGTTGTATATGTGTTTGTGCATGAGCTAAGTAAAAGTTGGAACAACAATCTAAGGTTCTTACACAGTCGTTTTTACAAAGAGAAGGACAACAGCAACTTTCTTTACAAAATTTATTGTCACCAACACAGAGTGATTACACAGTGCAGATGTTACCCATCAGTGTGACAATACTACACGGTTGGTTCTGTCATCACAGTCACTCAACCGGTAATCAGTATATTTTCATTTTGGCAGTGTTCATTAATTTTTGTTTTCATGGGGCGTTGAATTTGATTTATCTGATAATTCTTTCCTATGTCGGTGGAATACAGCAAATCATAAACAGAACAAGATTATTCTCTCTTCATCTCGGACAGGATGATCAATCCAGCGTAATGAAGGGCTGCTCAACAAACTCCTGCTGAGAACCAGTTTAGCAAGCTCCTGTTAAGAACAGAGAAAGAAGAACAAGTGTTAAATGGGTTTACAAGTAAGAGAGCCTGAAATATTTATCCTGAATGTAAAGACTAGAATATGAACAGTGATGGATTAACTATTTAGTTAAGACATGCTTCTTTTTCTAAATTTAAAGGTAAGTCAACAATAATACTATGAATACAAGAGTACCATGGACACTTGTACATCTTGTTTACTTCAGAGCATCAGAGCATCATAGGTTGAGTACATACCGGACTGCAGCACGGGCTGGAACTGTCCGGCCATGCAGATTTCCTCCTGTTTCTGGCGGACGACTCTCTGGATGGCAGGGGGGAGGCCGCGGGGGTTACGGGAGAAGATCAGGGCGTAGCCGTCCTCACAGCTTCCATCCTCCTTCAGGGTGCGGCAGGCGTAGGTGATGGCGTAGTTGTCATAGTCTGTGTCAATGACCCAGTAGTTGTCACCTGGAAGAGCAGAGAGCAACAAGTTAGTCTCAATTGTGTGTGAGAGAGACCTTGTGTGTGTGTGTGTGTGTGTGTGTGGTTGTGGTCGGTATGTGCTGGGTGTGTGTGTCAAGTGCATGATGTGTGTGCTCGTGTGGAGATTGGTCGTGGGTGGTTGTGTGGTGTGTGCTGTGATGTTGGCGTGTGTTGTGTCGTGTGTGTGTGTGTGTATAACTGAGGAGGCTCACCTCCACTGGACAGGTAGCTGGCCAGTCCCTGGTAGTTCATGAACATCTTGCCGGGGGTGCCGGGGTCAGGCACTGAGTACTGAGCAGCCATGTCAGCGCACACAACCCAGAACCTGGAGGCCAAGTAGAGAGAGAAATGTCACATTATCAAGCAGGAATGGAAACATTTATATATTTAAATATATCACATTAAGACTAAAGAGATTTCTAAAAATGCCAGTTACTCACCCAAAGAGAGTGACCCTGCCCCTGGAGGAGGCCACCATGGAACCATCGTCTCCAACAGTGTACTCAGCAGAGATGTTGTCCTGCAGGAACAAACCCTCTGGATCTTTCTTCTGCAGAGCGTACCATTTTCCTGCATACTGTCGTGAAAAAAAAAACATCAAAAAGATGAATATACAGATTATTTTAACAGGCAGACATCAGTAGGCTACAGATACGTACATATACAACATTATATTTCATTATACACTGATGAGATCCTGGTTTAAATGGAGGGTGTTGATCATTCTATCCTGGTTGAATATATTTTTCCTATTTGATTGTATCTGTGGGAACTACCTAGCTGCCTTTCCTCTATCCTGTTTGTGGATTTTTCTTTTTAGAGATATTTCTGTACTCACTCTTTGGGGTTCGAAGTCCTCTTTGACTGTGAAACTGTCCACCACGCAGGAGGCCAGACCCTGCTCCACGCAGGCCAGGAACAACATCACCAGGGCAAAGATTTGGAAGTCCATTCTAGATGAAAACCCAAATCCAGCAAATGTCAGTTTGGTTGATAGTGTGATTTTATTTTATTATTTTCTTTTATTAATAGTTGTTTGAAGAGGCTGCACACATCTTAACCAAAATGTCGCTCTAGCAGCTCTATTGTAAAAGTATCAGCTGGTCCCCACAAAGCTGCATCTCCTTACCTGAAGTGCAGAGTGAAGCTGCAGGAGGTTTTCAGTGCAGAGCTGTTGCAGTGTCTGAGATGTGTTGAGAAGAAGGTGCATCAGCCTTTTATACCCAGCGCTTAGACAGACTCAATGATTATTTTCACTTCTTGAACCTAAATGCAGAGTTTAAATCTACCGCTAATCCAGTTAACAAAATCCCCCGGTGTAAGCTGATGAACCCTTGCATTCAGCAGTGTATAGGCTTTATGTAATTATTTGCAGGGCTACATAATGGGATACATAATGGCAGATGCCCCGGGGGGGGGGGACAGGCGGGGAGAGGCCTGAGCCTCAAGTCACACGTCTACAGCGAAGGTTTTTACCTGAGCAAACACGTGTATTTTGGGCAGTAAGGTCACACGAAAACTTCAAATAGGACCAAGTGTTAATAGAGAAAGTAGTGTGAATATAGGCTGAATGAAAGACTGTGAGATACGAGGACTTTATTATGATTCTGTGGTTTGTTTTTCTTTACTTGTTGTCCATGAAACCAGCCATCTTCCTTCTATTTTTTTGTCCATCTTCAGATAAAATGTCCCAACATCTCTGGACTGGGATACTATATACTTACTGTAAAGTTAATGACTGGCCATAAAAGTTTTACCTGTTCTGTTATTATGCTTTACTATGTTCACAACTGGCCGTGAGATCTAGGGACAAAAATAAACTGCCTCACTTTTATTATTGATAGATTATTAATATCTCTGTTTAATTGGACGGTGACTGTAAGTATAAAGAGTTTTCTTATTGATTACTGCAGACAAAACTTTTTATTTGGATGTAAAACATTAAAAGATCCACAGAGTTTTAAGTCCTCAATCAGTTCCACATTCAGATAAAAAATGCTTTACAGGGCATAGGATGTGAAACTGAAGAAAGAGGCATTTTCACCGTGACAAGCACCACAAATAAATAAAACTGTAACATTTTCCATTATAAAATGGCCTGGAGAGAAGCACTGAGTAATGAATTCCTGTCATGTTATGTGAGCAGAGGCTCAGGTGTTCCCATCTGCTGTCACTCCATCGGTTAAGTAA
The DNA here is from genome assembly GCF_002260705.1 of Seriola dumerili. NCBI lineage: Eukaryota > Metazoa > Chordata > Actinopteri > Carangiformes > Carangidae > Seriola > Seriola dumerili. The sequence goes on along the minus strand of NW_019174272.1, from coordinate 8,002,317 downwards.
CGTTCTGTCATCTTGTCTGTAAATGCTGCCAGAGCTTCAACCTGTAATCCCGAGCAAAACATGTCATATCGGAAACAGCTGAGGTGTGTTACAGGAAGTATACACCACCTCAGCATCAGCAACATGCACGCAGACACCAAAGTGTGACAGTGCCCTATTGCCAAAAAGCTGGGGTGTGTAACTTTCCATTTTGCTGCTGCAGGTGCATTTTTGAACTCAGTGTTTCCACTGTCATGTTTTTCTGTCATTTGTTAAACCACATTTTGTAGAAATGCTTTAAAGCAACCCTTTTTGTTTTTGTTAAGCCTGTTTTTACTTTAATGGTTTTCTTCAAGTAGAAGAATTTTTTTCTTACTCATTTAAATTATCTCAACTATGAGCAGTGCAACAATTTTATTTGTATTCATTCATTGTAGCTGTGTTGTTGTGTACTTTTAAAAAAAAATGTTGTAAGCAGATCACTGTAATCCTTTTCACCCCTAACAAGTTCCCATCACCAGTCCTCAGGAGATATTTTTGTTTTGCACTACAGTAGGTGAGAGCTAAGTAAAGACGAGAAGCATGCCAGTAAGTCCAGCTGTATTTTTAATCAGCCCTGTTATTGTTGTTGTTCTAATATTAACTTGTCCTGAAGATATTAGGTAAAGCCTCTGGGCTTTGGCATCCTGAGCTGTTGAGGGCAGTCAAAACAGTGTTAACTCTAATCTGAAAACAAAAACTAGGTTTAAACGATCCTGTTGTAAACACACACACTTGCTTAACTGGAGGTGAGCTCAGGCTGAACATGTCTGTGCTCGAGCCATCTCAGGTCACAGGATGACAGGCTATGAACGAGGCAAGTTCCATAACAAGAGGATGTGAGCAGGTGAAAACACTAAACATTTGAAAGACTCCTATTTCTTTTCTTCTTAGCAACGTAGCAATAGGGTTTAAATGTTTGGTCGGTCTCCAGGAACATGAATGCTGTTTTTTTTCTTCAATAAAAAAACACAAACATTTTCCACAGATATATGTATATATAAAATCAGCAGTGGAAATCATTTATATCAACATTTTTGAAACCCACTTGTAGCTGAAATGGTTATCTGATTCCCTAATGCCCATCAACAGACATTTTTCAAGCTAATAATACCAAACAATTCCTACATCCAGCTTTCAGTTGTGAAAATTCACTGCTTTAATCATTTGTGACAATGAACTGACTTCACCTTACCGATAATGAAAATAATTGTTGGATTTCTTAACTCAGTCTGAGTCTTCATCATGCTAAAGTTGAAAATTAATGTCCAAAAGAAATGAAACACTGTGAAATAATAGTGGTTTTATGGCTGTAGCTAATGTTTTTCACAATAATTCCACATGCAATTTAAGCATTTATTATTTGTCAGAGGCTCACAAAACTTCATTTGTAACACAAGGGGAGGAATTTAGGGGAAAGGTATACAATGCTTTTCCCATTAAAATATTAATAAATTACCATTTTACATCTGAAGGAGATTGTTCCTATGATATCTATGCATCTGCTTTTTAAAATTATGCCAATGCAATAAGTTAGACCTGTCATATTTCTAGTGAGATCCACAAAGGTGTTGGTGAACACTTCTCATTCTTCCCATTTCCAGGTAGGACAAATGAAAAACATCCTTTCGTCTTTTATATGATGATTAGTGAGTTTTAATTGCAAAACAAGTTATCACTATAACATTACATCTGTCTCATATGTGCTGTAACAGTTTCTGGGAGAACACCAGTTATACAAAGGTCACATTTGAGAAAACAAAGACAAGGACTACAGTGATCATGTACTTCTGTATTTATGACATGGCTTCATTACAAACATGAACATAATAACTTATGAGGCTGCATTTGCAGTGTTACAACGCTGAGTTCAAGAGCCTTATTTATAACATGTAACTTAAGTAAAATTGCTGTATCTGGCAATCCGGAGAAGTGTTGTGTTATTCAAGGTAACAGTGGACACATCCACAACATGGGAGTGCTTGACTGGTTGTGACCTGACTTTGTCATTGTTACTCCAGAAAAAGGAGGAAGAGGGCGGAAATTGCACATCTACGGGGACATCCTCACATCGCCCTCCAAGCTTTACTTCAGAATGGTATCTTCGCTCGCTGTAGGGAGGAAAGTCAAATATTTAAGGTTAGTCAGTTTAGGATTTCGCATGATTCACAATCATTAGGCAAAGTGTAATATTTTGTTGTGCAAACTGGTGTTGCTATTATTGTGTTCGCCTGTATGAGCTGTGCAGCATACAAATGTATGTGTGTGCAAACTGGAGCCTGAATAGCTGACATGTGCATAAGGCTGAAGAGACTACCTTCTGCTAGCTGCTTGGCAATGCGCTCCTGCTCCTCGCGGGCCTTTTTCTCCTCCTCTTCAATCCTCCTCTCTTCAGCTGCGATAGGCTTCAGGTGATCTGACAAAAAAAAAAAAAAAAACATTAGTGAAGGACTAAATCGCACCCATAATCAACTACATGCATTGTATTTCAAAATTACATCTGCTTACATCATCTAAAGTGAAGATCTTGTTGAGCTTCAACAGGAAACATGCTTGAATATAACTTATAATGAGCTTAAATCTTTAAACAGTGTTCACACCTCCTTATGTAAAATGCTGCAGTAATTTAGCACGGATTATTCTCCTCTATCAGTTTATAAAAACAACTGTTACAACACTGACAGATCAACTGTCTCTAGTGTTTTAAACATAATGATTGGTGTGCAAAATTTGGTCCAAATCATTGTTACATTTAGTGGATTAAAGTGGGTTGATCTCAGCGCACTGTTGCTGTTAAAGACACTACATGATGACTATTAAGAGTAACGCACCATATCTCCTTTTGCCGTAGATGATGCCAGCAATCAAAGCTGAATACCTGGCTGTCTGAAATGGAAAGGGGGATACACATTAGTCAAAGTCACAAAATCTCAAATTAGCTGATTAAGATTCAACACAGGTCCATGGTATCTGGAAGTGCATAGCAGTTCTTGACACCCTTACATAGCAGCGCTTTCTACCACCTAAGAAATATTGCTAAAGTGTGCCCCTCTTTTAACTCAACAAGACAACATCAATTAGCCTACTGTAATGCTCTTTTTACTAATCTTCCAAAAAAGTAAATCGAGAAACTACAGCTAATTCAGATGCTGTTAGACTTCTAACGAAAACAATATTACTCATGTGCTGTCTACACTACATTGGCTCCCTAGGTCTTTTAGAATTGAATTCACCAGTCCTACTTGTATACAAAGCACTTAATGGTTTGGCACCGTCTTATGTCACTGAAACACTGTCGTTTTAAGTCCCTCCACGAGCTCTTAGATCCTCTACAGCAGGTCCTCTAAATATCCCAAAGTTCCCCAGACTAAAACTGGGGAAGCAGCCTTCATTCATGATGCACCTAAACTGTGGAACACCCTACTAAGAAATATTAGAGGGGTGGGCTCAGTGGACATTTTTAAATGGACAACTGAAAACATACCTGTTAAATCAAGCTTTTAATTAGCTCTTAAGGTTTTATTATTATTTATTTTATCAATATTAGTTTATTTTAATCTTTTTTATGATTTCCCTTCCTTAACTCCCTATCTCCTTTTATACTTGTCAAAGCACTGTGAGCTGCATCCTGTGTATGGAAAGTGCTTTACAAATAAAATGTAATCTTATCTTTTCCCACATCATTGCTACATCCACTTAACTCCATAGCGTTATAGCGCTGCAGGAATATATTGAGACCATGTTCATGTGCACAAAACACGCAAATTAAACTGGTTTCCAGAGTGTTAGAACCCACTCTTAAGTTCAGCAAACATACAATCCACCGTGAAGCATTAGTTTCATTCAAACATAACCCGTCACTGTTTGCAGTAGTGGGCAGTAACAAGGACACCATGAATTAAATAATAATTGGTAAATCTTTTAAATCGAGATAAAGGATGCCATATTATATGTTAAATGCCTCGTGTTGTATAAATATCAATAATTTCTTATGACTTTCCTATTTATAAGCATCAGCTACCACTACGTCGTTTCAATGACAGCTTCTTCTATTAGCTTTTAGCAACGCCAGGAGTGATGTCCGTCAATGCACGTTGCGCTAAACAATAATATTAATCAACTGCGTTATTAAGACCTAATGCAGCACACCTGTAACCATTCACTGGCCTTTGTTTAACTGCAGACTTCAGTAACGTTGCTAAGTTACAGTTAGCTAATGGCTAGTATGCTGCTTAGCTAATGGTTAGCAGGTTAGCGTGCTCTGCGTAGATAGCAAACTGGAATACAACTGCAAAGGTCATTTTACAATGAGACACGAGCAACTTTTTATCACAGTATATCTGGCAACACAAACCTTAATCAAAGGCGACACTGCAACTGGAGGAGCCATTGTTTCAGAGGAGGCTAACTGCTAGCAGCAGAGGTCACTTTATCAACGCAGAGGACTGCAAGCGAAGACACGTCTTCTTCGTTGAAGTATTAGTGCAGCTGATATTCTCAATGTGTATGCGCTGCCATCTTCTGGAGTAAATGGTTTCTGGCATCGGAAACTAGATCAGTTGCGTTCGCCATAACGTTTAAGTTTATTTAGTGTATTTGTCATTGTAACTGTACAAAATACGGTTGATATTAAATATATAAAGATATTGAATAACAATATCCCCTTCCTTGCCATAAATATTAATCATCTATAAACAAAGATCACTCCATATCCAATGATATTTTATAAATGTATAGTATCAATTAAATGTTACTAATTTAAATAGAATAGAATGGAAACACACCTATACAATATTCATGATCCTAATTTTAGTTGCACAGGTTTCCCATTCAAACTACTAGACAATAACCTCCCTCCATACCATGTCATATGCTTTCTGCACATCATAAAACACTGCAGCCTTGTCTCTTTATTCATTGCTCTCCATTCTCTGAAAACGGGGTCCATAATTCCATTACTGAAATACTACTTCCACGTGGGACAAGAGACCTTCGGCAATCTGTCATGATATTTCTGCATATCTACAAACCTGACAAATACAAAGTTCTGGTTCATGAAGTAAGTAAGCCTCTTGCTTAATAGAATGTAAAACAATGTAACACATATAAATCTTTCCTTTTTACAGACAGTCATATTCAGTTTATGTTGACACTATGTCGCAGATGTGTTAAATGAGTTGTAGTCATGTTTGTTGTGTCATTGAACTGTGACTTGACAACTGTTGCTAATATTTTATGCTCCCTTTTTTTGACATAAATGGAGTTGGAAAAATATTGCATAGACCAATCTGTGTGTGAGGATTGCTGAGTTTCTCTTTTTCATGCATTGTCCAATCAGTGGTCATTTTGAAGTGTTGCAATTTCTATAGATTATAATTAGCTTTCATTGTTATAGACAGCCTTTTGTCTACCACAGGCTGTGTTAAAATTGCCAGCAGCTACAAAATGCTGAATATCTCAATAGTATGTGTTCTTTCTCCATTATGGCATCAATAGTTATTAGTGAACTAAAATTGGAGCATCTTATTAAACACCCACGAAAGGCTTTTTGCTATAGCAAAGGTCATCCAGGAGAGGGCAGTAGAGACATATGCAGGGGAACAGGTCTGTGTCTGACAGTTCTCAGGAAGTTGTAGTATTTTAGTCAATGAGGAGAATAGTTTCATGAGCAGGACAGTGTTTATTGACAACAGAGTATCAGACAGCATTGTGTGATACTTTGCAAGTAAGCCATACTTTGCATACTTTGTAGGCAAAACTACTGAACATTGCAAATGCATGAAAAGCAGCACCGGTGTTTCAAGGTTTAGTACACTTTGCAAGCCCCTGCAGACCTCCTGTGCATGCACACATTTTTAAAACATCACAGTTGCAATTAGAAGATAACTAATATTAGCTGCTGAGATCTATATTCATACCTAGTTAAGCTGTCTCTGAAAAGCACAACGTCCAAAATCAGTGGGGTATGGAGTTGCATTGTAGATTAGCAAAAAGTTCTAAGCCTTGAGAGCTGCTATGGTGATAACAAAAGCTTTTTCATTCATTCTCTTGTGGCCCGAATCAAATCAGCAAAGTCTGACCTCTTCACCCAAATAGTAGGATGCTGACATTACACATTTTCATTGTGGGAATTTGAACCAGGAGGACTGCTTTTAAAACATAAAAAACTTCACTGAAGCCACACTATACTTGTACTGAGAGAAGTATTCAAACCCAAGGTGCCACATTCGTGCAGGTGCACCACCACATCATATTGACATGTTGTAAATGTGTGTATCATTCTATACATGTTTCCCCAAAATTCTTTCTGACATATTTGATACAGTATATTTGTAAAGCTTTTAGATTTTGTAATGATGCATTTAACCAATTGGTCTGGCAGGGTTTAAGAGTTTTAAATAGTATCACTAAACAGGGACCTTGTTTTGTGTAACTGCTCTATATGATAATATAGAGATATGATAACGAGGCTAAAGTGAAAATCGTATGGAGTATTTCTTTTTTTATGCCTCTGACTATCAAATAACAAAAATAGTATTTTCTGAATAGAATAGAAAAGTAAACATTTTCAGAGGTCAGTCAGTCATACTGCTTAACATACCCTCCACCCCCCCAAAACTGTTTTCAGTACTGACCAGCTTGGAGAAGGTGTGTGATCTCGCACCGGCTTTCCAACCACAGATGCTGCCAATTTATTGGAATACACAGCCAGATGTGCCACTACTGGAGAATGAACCCTCATCTTTTGTTCATGTTACACCTGTTTGTCCCCATCACATACAATTTTTTGCACAGTTTTACAGTCAATCATATATTTCTTTTTTTTAAAAGTACATAAGAAATCAGTGTGCGTGACAATGGTGTGGTGCAAAGCAGTGGTTGAGCTTTTTCGCTGTCCTCTTGGCAAATCTGATCCTCCCTCGCTTATTCAGGGAGGCTGTGTACTGATTGGACTTGAGTTTAGAGTAATAGTCTGAGAACTTGTTGAAGAGGATGGATATGGGCAGGCCGTTGAGGATAATTCCAAAAGCGATGCAGATGAAAGCGAAAAGACGACCCAGTATGGTCTCTGGGTAGACGTCTCCATAGCCCACGGTGGAGATGCTGACCTGCAGGGGAGTGAGGAGAGCAGTCAGTGTTGATGGAGAAACAGGAATCACAAACCTAACCAGCACACAGGTTCAGTCAGTCTCCTGGTTAGTAGACCCTCGCTGACCCATGTTATCATTTTGCCAGTAAATTGGGGCATTTCACAGTTTCCCTTTGTGAGACAGCAAAGTGAGCAGTAGTAGAAAACAAAGGAGTATTGGATCCAAACTGTAAGCCTGGTGAATACATTATGATAAAGACAGCCCCAGTTATTCTATTCCTAATCCAGTGACACAGGTGAGTATAAATGAGTATAAACAGTTAAACCAGAATTAACAGAACACACTGTAACAATGTAAGTATCAACCAATCATAAGTCTGGAGCCCCTCTCACTGTAAACACTGTTAACACAGGAAATAGCATACAGTGATTTGACCAGAGTATGCAGACTATAAAACCCCAGTACAGCTTGCTAATTATGGTGTGTTATATCATAATGGATTTACTTCTACCAGATGGGGAAGAATTCTCTAGGCCTCCGTATCGCCCTACTTTGTGCTGTAAATTGTCTGTAGTCAAAGTAATAAAAAGCTAAGCAAAACCAACTATAGGTTGCTGATGGTTAATTTAATGCTCACATAATTATACTTCCACCAAAACTATTCAATTGCCCATTAAAATACTTGTTAAAATTATAGATCACAATTTTAGCCTGTTATAGCAATAATATATAGACAGTCACCACTGTGTGGTCCTTAGCCCACGCTACAGTCTTTGGAAAAAGTGGTAGGGCTGTTGAGTTGCCCACTCAGGTTTCCTGCTTCTTCTTCTTCTTGCTGATAGTCCAACAGTCTGGCTGTATTGTGTGAATTTATTCAGGGTGTATCTGATTTACAGTGAGAAGATGTAGATGCTAACAGACTGCAGCAAACCTGACCAAGAAGTGGGTGTTCCAGGGACTCAAAGACAACACACAATTCTTTTCCCTCTGTTCATGCAAATACAGCAGGAGTCACTGGCAGTGAGTAGTGCTTAAAGTAACCTTTACCGTAACCATTACTATGATTACAAGGATTATCGTTTCCTTCCCCAGGATTAGAGTTAAGATTGTACCACTTTGGTCAAAGAGGGAGGACAATGATCTGATAATGGGTGTGTTCATGGCAACAGGCAGAATCAAAAGTTTGTGTTAGCTGTTTAACTCATATAAAGACATACAGACATTAACCGGGTTATTCCACCTTTCTTGCCAAGATTGAATCAGTAAAAATACAATACAATCTGTAGTTTGAATCTTTCCGTTGACCACGCAAGTCACACACACCAAAGCATGAGGAGACTCACCCTGGAGTAGAGCTGACCTCATTGTGTTTTGTAAGCCAAGTGGTGTTGGAGTATAATCTAATAACATTACACAGTTAACACACCATTCAGGGACTATGTCAGCATTAAAGTAATTGAAGGACAGGGCACTTCATTATACTTAATTAAATAGGTTACTTTGGTTTGTTACTTGGGTAAGTGATCTATACAACATTTCTAATTTTAAGACTTGTACGTTTTTTTAATATCTCACATTCTGTTTATTCTGTCTTTAGGATTGCTGTGTCTCTTCCCTCTGTGTTGTCACTTTAGATTATATTCTCCAGGTCTTTTACACTACTATGTTTTACAAAGATTTACTTACAGCTGCCCACCACCACGCATGAGGGATGCTGGTAAAGTTTGTTTGCGGCATGTCATGCTCCACGGTATAAACCATGGCAGAGAAGCTGAAGATGCCCATGGCGATGAAGAGGAAGAGGCAGCCCACTTGCTGGTAGCACTGACGCAAAGTGAAGCCAAAAGCCCGCAGACCTGTGGAGTGTCGAGCCAGCTTCAAGATACGAAAAATTCGCATCAGTCTCATGATCCTCAACACTTGCCCCAGCTTTCCCACCTGCCCCACCGCCTGCATGTCAGCCTCATGCTTCATGTAGTTTTCCTCGTTGTCAAAGAACTCCAGGATGGCCTGCAGATACTGAGGCAGGATGGCGATCAGGTCCACGGTGTTGAGCACACTCCTGCTGAAGGATTTGATGTCAGGAGTGGACACCAGACGGAGCAGGTACTCCATGGTGAAGAAGGCGATGCACATTGACTCCACGTATTCCCAGTATGTCTTGCCACTGAGCTGACCTGTGGGAGTTCTGTATTGCATCTCCTCCACCGTGTTGAGAGTCATGGCCACCAGGGAGATCAGGACAAACAGACTGGAGGCCACAGCCATCAACTTGGCCTTAACAGACGAAAACGGCTTCTCCATCAGGTTCCAGATAGCTCGGCGCCTGTGGCCCATGAACATGTCATGAAAGAGCTCCTCATTCTCCTCGATCTCCACCTCGGCCTCCAGCTCCCTCTGGATCTTCAGCTGGTCATTCAGCTCATCCTGCCTCTCCTCAAAGGAGATGCGGCAACAGCGGTGGGTGTTCTTGATCCTCACGCCCCAGTAGTTGATTTCCTCCAGGAAGTTGCGAGGACACAATTCATCCTTGATCCACAGCACACCAGTCCTGTAGAAGTTGAAGATGCTGTGGAAGACATCTGGGTCCCTGTCAAAGAAGTATTCGTTGTTGGTCACAGTGTAGTCGTCACACAGGTCCAGCTTCATGTTGTGGTCAGTGTAAGTGGCCAGTCTTCCTATTCTGGTTTTGGGGTATTTGGCAGCCATCTTGTAGGCTATCTGATAGGGCTTCCCCCCTACATTGATATTGATCATGTAATTTCTCTTCGAGGGTGAGGGCTGCTTGGAGAAGCTGTAGGGAGTACTGTCATCTTCTTCATCTTCATACTCAGCGTAAATGTCGTAGATGTCTCTGCTCAGCTCCTGCATGGAGTTCCATGTCTTCACGCAGCTTTCCTTGGCTAGTGGGTAAACAATCTCAGAGGGTCTTCGATTAATATCCGAATCAGTGACTTTGTAGTTGGGGAAGAGACTCTGTCTCCTGTTCCACAAGTTGGCCACCTTGCTGGTGCTCCCCATGTCGATCCCCCCAGACTACACAGCAGACAGAGCGCTCAGACCAGCCAGCATTACTTCTGTCTAATACCCCCTTCACCTAAGCATGGAGGACAGGAGCAGGATGCCTCATGGCCCCATTAATGTTGCTGACTGAGAGGATCCGCGTGCTTACAGGACATCTAAATACCATTATCCCCTGCTGAGCTGCCTGGCTGACATGACGTTGGCTGCGTGGCATATCTCACAAATGCCCCTCAAGAATTCACCCACTTTTATCCTATAAATATTTTATGGTATGAATTTATGGTGCTAACATCTGATTTGAGTAATTTAAAGATATAAGTTACAACAACAACTGTTGTTGTGCATTAATTTATGAATGCATAGGCAATGTGTCGTGCATTAATCTTTTTGAAATCCCTACAGATTACTCAAGGAAGTCATATTGGAAGGCTATGATTGGAAAATACCATTGTGTGTGTTTAGTTACTTTAACGTTGCTTGTGGGAAAACTACAAGACTATGTGACCATTTCTTTCAAATTTTTTAAAAATTTTTATTCTAGTAAAAGTCTTTTAAGAATTGACTCTAAATTGTTTATGAGGGTTGTTATTGATGTACTGCTTTAGGACTCCTGCGCTGAAGGGGAACAAAGGAAGGCTGGTGGATACATTAAAGAGGATAAGGGCTTTAAGCATTAGCCTACTTCCTGATTGGGAGGGGTGCAGGATTCTTTGGACATGAGGTGTGTCTTGGAAATAATCTTTTGTTTTTATATTAAACCTATAGAGAGAAATCTGCTGGAAGGCTGTGACATGCTATAACACATTACCTTAACTAACAGATAGCAGTGGTTAAACCAGATGAGATTTCTACTCAGAAGAAGTCCAGTATCTAACATAACTTTGCTTGCAATTGAATCCTCTTATTGGATACCAGATCACTGTCCTGCTGATTAACACCTGACCAGAGATGAAGTTCTGCATAGCTGATGTTTGATGACATGATGGACAGTTCATTTATTTATTTTTTATTTATTTGCAGGTTATTAACCTTTATTTACCTCTCTGATGCCAACTAGTTGCTGACTAGTTAAAACAATTAAGGATTTAAGTTGTTAAAGCAGTGACATTTAAATAGAGCTACCAGACTTAGGCTAGGCTTGTTAGTGTAGTGTGTCAAAAGAACTAAAGGTGAGCTGGATTTGTCATGATAACCACGGGGTCATACTGGGAAGAAGAGGGCACTATGAAAAATGGAACTCTTAACACTTTTGATGTATGATATGATATACTGTATGATAGACAGTATTTGAAAAACGTCATGGCTACTAATACGAAGTACTCCACAATGAAGCTATGTAACTTTTAAAAGAGGAAATAACACAATCTTCCTCTTAGAAAATAAAAGTTGAATCCCTAAACAATGACATGCACCTTTACTCAAATCAGTAGTCTCAAGGATTTTTCTGCTACAGCCTTACCTGGTCAGGTATGACTGGTTGTGTGACAGCGTCAGTTGGCTGTCTTTATGACTCAGTGGTTTTATTACTAAAGATAAACAAGCAACTGACTGAAGAACATATATTGAAGGGAGATTTGATCCTATGATTGCTGCTTGCCGCCATTTTATATGGTATTCACCCTGGCATTTCCCCCACACTCTTTACTTGATAGACGTCAGATGTAACTAATAAGTCAAATGTAACTAATAATTCAAATGTAGTTTGTACTTCAGTGAGCTCATATAAGTTTTACTCCAGGTCTTATTTGCAGGAGAGGGAGGAGAAACAAGTACATTTTCATTCTGAGTCAAAAGCTTTTCCATATTGATCCAGTAACCGCCAAGGAAGCAGTACTTTGTAAAGCAAGCACCAATGTATATCTCCATACTTGCATTTCACCGGGATTAATATCATCTGCTCTCAAAGTCTATGGTTGTCCACAAGATTTACAGATCAAATTTAGTAAATTCCATTCAAAGCTGCTTAGTAAGACAAGAAGGAGGGTTATAATCCCTCCTGTAGGTTTATAAAGCCCCCTGTCATATATATTCTCTGTTATTTACAGCTAAACACAGATTGCTCTGTAACAATAACTGGCAGTGTTTAACCTGACCTTTGCTCATGTGATTACAGGGTCTGCCCCAAATAAGGAGACACTAGGCATCCTTATGTTTTTTTTTTTTGATAGACTTATTTTCCTAAAAACAATGCCAACATTTTCAAAATTGCAACAGCAAATGTCACAACAGTTTACACACCACAAAGACACAAAATTGTGTACACTTTTTTGACCATAAAGGCACAATGAGGTTAAACATGGAAAATCTGACTTTTGTGAATGCCAAGATTATTGGTGACACATGAGTCTTGTGATAGGAGTTGTTTGCACCCATTAATTAAAGAGCTGCTGGGTTTGACAGCACATGTCATTGTGAGTAAGATTGGCCTTACAAATATTGTCTGTTTAAATGTGTGATACTTTGTTACTGACAGCATTCAAGAGAAGCAGCAAGACTTGCTTATCTGAGAATAGGGTAAACTGCTCATAGCTATATTTCTGGTAAACATGTGTCATGGCAACATTTAATATGAAATGAGTGGAAAGTTATTTCTTGTAATGCAAAAATGAATCCAGCAGATGGTGGTATCACAGTCAGTGAGAGGCAAACCAAACCTGTCACAAGTGAAGCCGACAAAGAGATTCAGTCCTGTTTTCTTCTTTTCATGTCTATTATTTTTATTTTTATTTTTTAATTTATTGCTTTTGAGATTAAAACAGACTTATAAAACATTATTTTAGGGTTGTAATGGTGAAAAACAATAGAAATTTACAGTATACTGTTTCATTTTAATCAATTAATATATATTACATTATTATCTTTTGTTATTCCACTGTATTGCCTATCATATTCCATCTCAATATTAATTTGTTTTCTGTTAAACTAAATGAAATCTAAGCCACAGAGCAGCAGCTTGAGCTCTGATTGGCCAGCTGGTATCTGTTGGTTGGACACCTGTGTGTCAGAGCTGATTAATGTTATTAATTACACCTGTGCTTTTGCTGCTTTGACATGTCAAAATGTCTGCAGTGAAAACCAACTACAAACAGCTTTGTTTTGATGTTCACAGATGGGTCTCTTTCCTGGAAATCGATTGAAATAAATAATGTATTGATGAGTTACTCTGTATCTGTATTTTTTACAAAAATATGTATTGTGACTACATCATTCACATGTTTTTTGAGAATGTGTTTGCACATCACAGATGGAGGGACATGTCACAGCAGAAAATGCACAGGTATAATAAAATTAATTAAGACTGAATTCCATTTAGCTGCTTCAGTTTCAGGGTCCTGCTCAAGGTCACAGTGTCATGGCTGACTGAGACCCTTATAGACAGACAGACCAGAGGCATCTACAGTGAGAAAGAGCTTCTCTCTTTTGTCTGTGGGCCACATGCATCATTTGTGGCAGGTTATATTGATGATCTTATATTAAACATATAGAGAGCATTTTGATTTCTTGTGTTATCAAGGCCTTACAACAGCAGAAGATAAAGACCACAATATTTCCAGGGTTAAATAAGAATTTGTACTGCTCCCCTTTATAAAAAGTAGGTGGGGACATTTTTTTATAATGTCTTATAGTCTGCCTGCTCTTACTTATTTGACATGTCACTGTGTCACTGCAGTTTCTTAATCTTGGCCTTTTGTTTGCTACAAATTTTGGAAACAAATTGCACATATTCTTAAGAGATTTTGATGCAAGTTCTAAAAAAAAAAAAGGTGTAAAACATTATTTTCAAATCCTTTTCCAGAATTGAAATTCCACATATTCAATCCAACCAACATGTTTTGTGGGACTTTTTTTCTTTTTCTTTTTCTGACATTATATTAAAGTGGACAAAGTGTTATCATATTCATATATTTTCAGGAGGTACATTACTGAACAAATGTTAACTTCTTATTGTACATTCTCACTAAAAACCACAGACACAGAGGTATCGCTCTCCAGGCCGGACAACTGTGGGAGCTGCGTCAAGTTAGTTACACGAAAAGACTATTCATTTGTGCCTAAAATAAAAGCGCCACATTCGTGTAATTCTCCAATACGATTATAACAAGACAAACTGAAGTGAACACGTAATGAACCCGTAGAAAAAAAAATTAATTAAGCTGACATTACTACATGACTAGCACCGAAGGGAAATGTATATCTTTTATTACCTGTAGTATTCTTTTGTCTGTGTGAATGAGTGTTTCAGTATTTTTGGTAGGATAGGAGTATCGTCTATGCTTCTACGCTCCTATTGAAGCAGTGACATGAAATTAATGATTTTGTAGATACAAATATGATTTTATAAATTATAATTTCATAAAAGCCATTCTTTCATGAAACTCTCGTGAAGTCTTATTTTGAAACGCATAAGCGGAAGTTATTTATGCGTCTAGCCTCATCTACTAAGAAAACGCTGTTTTTAAAGGGAAACCAAGGTTGTTGAGGTCTGTGGTGGGCATAGCAGGTTGAAGGTAGGTGTAAAATCATTGTCGTGTTCTGACTGTCCTGGTAGTGTCGGTGTTCTTGTCCTCTAAATGTCTCTTGTTTAGCAGCGTATCGCTTTGGTTAGCGGAAATCAAGATGCGGGCAAGTGTCAAGTCAAGACAAGTGGTAAAGTGCAAGCTAACTAGCTAGCTAGGATGAAGCTAACAAGGCTAACGGTACCGTTATCAGGTTCACGAGAGCAGGCTGCCGAACTCAGGGATGCTGCTCCGTTTGTTTGGTAGCAGTAGTCGACTGTGGAGAAGTGAATAAATATAATGGGATGTTAATTAATATACATTGTCACAGTTGTATTAAGTCTTACAAGTGCAGTGGCTAATATTTCCTTTGAATGGCTGTGGGGGTGGGGGTGGTATGGCTCCCTGTACAGGTACATAAACACACTGACAGCTTTTCTTTTCATTAAGTCAGTATCCTGCGTTTTAGCTGCTCCTGAGAGCCTGGTTTAACAATATTAAAAGACCTGTAAGAACAGGTGTAATGTAATGTATACCTTACTGTCTAACACATGCAGCCTGTTTGAACTTTTCATCCTTTGATCTGCTGCTCTCATTAAATGCCATGACAAGTTTACATTTTGTGCGTGGTTGTCAATGTGAGATTGAAGTTTAAATTCTTTTGATTAAAAACAACAGTAGATAAAAATACTTCTTGTATGTCATGTCATCTGGCCCTTGCAGCAGTTTGAATAGAAACAGCATTTATCATTTAGAAAATATAATAATAATAATAATAATAATAACTGACAATCAGAAAATTTTCAATTGACAATTGACAACACACATTAAGCGATTTGATATGTAGGTCCTTTTGGGTTATTTAGCAGCCACAAATTTACATGCCAAGTTATTTTATTTAAGAAAAATAAAGAAGAGCACTACGCCTTTTGAAAAATATAACTGATATATTAATTGGTGAATTTCAGTTTTTCTCAAAGGTATAAATCGTATAATGTACTCCGGTTCAGAGTGATTACTCCCACAGCCAGGAAAATATCCTTAGGTCACCATCTTGCCCTGACATTTCCACCCTTAGTGTAGAAACAAACAATAAACAATGTAACAATGCCCACATTTTTTTTTATTGTAATATAATTCTGAGGGGACCTTTACTGATTTGTAAGCTTCACTGTCTGGTGTGAACATTGTAAAATAGGCACTATGTCTAGTGAATATTTTTGCCTTTTCTTAAAACAGTGTGTATGACAGCACTCCTAAAGCCTTTATAAAACTTTACTGCTGACTGTGTACATTCAGAAAAAGAAAGGACAGTCATGTTTTCCAAACCATATGAGGAAACGCCTATACTTGAATTTTGAGTGTGTGAGAGGAATATGAATGTATGCTTATGCAGATATAGTGTCTGTTTATTTATGGAAATGACGTGAGAAAACAACACACTTTAAACAAAAGAAATGGTGTGGAAAGAACAAATATACCAATAATGTAAGTTTTGACTTTTTACTTCTTTTACTAGTTACATGTGATGGTATATGGTGTAGCAGTGAATAAACCTGGCCAAAAATGACAAATTTTGATTTGTTTATTTGTTTCTAGTATACTCTTACCTCAATGGTGAACCAAAAACAAAACAAATTGAATACCCACTAACTGATTTTTTTGATAAATGTGAAAGTCAGTGGATATTTCATCTTGGCTGAAGGTCTTATTTTGGAAATAAACCCACAGTTACCAGAGCAACCTATTAAGACCCTATCAAACTTATTTACCTGTTTCAGAGAAAAGTGAGTGAAGAAGACAAAAGGCTAGCAGGATACTCCAAAAAAAAACAAAAAAAAAAACTGATTAACAAATGCTATTGAACTGCTGTCAAATGTGATGCTGAGAGCAAATGTCTGTGTGCTCACTTGCTCACTTGTTTAATGATGTCCATGCAGATGGAGGAGCTTGTGTGACAGATGGGGGGTGGTCTTTGGGGTGGGTGAGTCATTGTCTTCTGGTGTATGGGTGTGTCAATAATAGGCATTCTGTCTGTGAGCAATTTACTTTAACCTTTTAACCACACCAGACTCTTCACTTAAAAATCCATGTGTACTTCCTATGAAGCAATCATGTATTGGTTCAGTTGGTGGAAATGGAAAGAAACCAGTCACATGGGTTTAATCAATTTCATATGAAAGTAATGGGAGCAAACATAGAAATGCCAAACTGGGTTGAAAGTACACTGTCAGCCTGTGGGCGGTCTCACTATAAATTATGGGAGAGTCCTAAAGATATTCAGTTTGCAATCATAGAAGACTCAGTAAACCAGAAAATACCCATTTGAGAAGCTGGAAGCAAAGAATCAAAACGATTAATAGATTATCAAAATAAATTTTTGCTCAGCTAATTAATCTACTAATTGCTGCAGCTCTCTAAAATCTGTACTCAAATTTAGAGTTGAAACATTATGTGTAAGAGAAAAAGGGGAAGTTTATCAGGATGCACTTTTGACCTCTGGTTTTGCAGAAATAAGTCACTTCTCACTGTCTGTATAGTAACAGATATATACTTTTTAAACAATGGCATAGGATGTTTATGGCATCACATAACCCACCTTATACCCTGTCACTAAGTGATTGATTACTGATTTTAAAACATCTTTTTCATAACACTATGGCATACAGTATAATAATAAAGTATAAACAATCAAGACATAAAATTTTTGTTAAAAATAATTTCTAACATTGCCTTATTTGTGAGTTTGACCTTTCTTTGGGAACAAGAGCTACTTCCTATTAGGATTTGTGTAAGAGAAGTTCATCTTAGCTCACTGTATATCCCCCCAGGCAAAGGACACTTGTAACTGTACACTGTGTAAAATGATACAGCCTGTGTTGTCCCATGCTTCCTCCACCACTGAGCTGACCTTAGCCGAGTCCTCATTCTCACAAGGGTACACTCTGCCCTGACAGTACCTTTTACAGCTTCATGTTGCTGTTCATTTCTCCTCAATAGGTGCTTGTTTTTCTGTCTCACTGTTCTTGTGTAATCAGTGTGGGTGTCATTTAGGGAAAAGTCATCATAAAACATGGACATTGTTAAAGGGTAGCAGTCGAGCAGGTGTACAAAAACATGTATCTTTTATTTCTCTGCCATTTTGTTTGGGGTCATTTTTCAGATTTTATGGTTTGTTAACTTAACAGTTAAGTTTGATTGCAAAATGTGTTTCAGTATTTACAGTAAACAGCAAGCGCTTCTCTCTACAAACACCATTTTGCACTGATGTTTAACAATGATAGAGGGAGAAGTTCATTCAAGAAGAGGCCAAGATCCCAGTCTGTCCTCTCAGAGTGGTGACACATCAACTGTGTCCTACAGTTTCTGTGTCGTGTCCACCACTATTCGCCCTGGTTGTTATCAGCAGCCTTAAGTCTGTTTTAACTGGCATGTGTTCAACAGTTTGCAGTTTTTGTTACTTTGTTACTTAGCAATTTGTATTACAAGCTCATGAGAAGACTGTTTGATCAGATTCACAGTGATGTGAAAATGTGTGACTACTTTGTGCTGTTCACCTCTCTACAATGTTCTCAGAAGTACAACATAGAAGTTATTTCCTGTCACTCAGGCACAGAACATACGTGCCTGTCAGCATGTCAGCTGGCTTTCAACTGGAGTCTTTGCGGTGTCTTAAAGAACAACTTTAACAGAAGATCTAACTTGGTCTTTGTTGCACTTATAAAGCCTGAGTAGACTCAAATGTAACACAGCTGGGATACATGTTGCGTTTTGAGTGAGATGTAGATTGAGGAAACACTCACAAAACTGTAAATCACACTGCGTCACAAAGTAACTCCCAGGGGATCGCACATTCACAATCACAGAGCAATAACTTAGCTGACTGATTTTTCATATACTGAAAAATGTTCCTTCTCTTGTTTCAGGTTGCTGCTGGTTGCAGGGCCCTGTGGAGCAGAAGAGCTGTGCCATTCCCCCTTTTGTCCTCTCATGCCCCCTCCCTGTCCCCGTGTGTTCCCCTGTGTGTAAGTGACCCCACACCCCCACCCGCCCCCCACCTGATCCCTTCTGTTGTGTCGCCACTCCAGCCCGAAGCCCCCCTCTCACCCCATGCTTGGGACAAAGCCAGCTCACTGCCAGCCCAATGACTGCCTGGATCGTCCTGCCTGTCAGCCTGTCTGCCTTCTCCATCACAGGAATATGGATAGTGTGAGTTACAGAAACACTCAGCCGTGTCACGTATGCTGTAACATTGAAACATAATGTGTTCCTGTTATCAGGTGTACAGATGGTACTCTTTCTTGTTTGTATTCTTTCTGCTGAGTAACCCTGTATCTTAAAGCCAGAGTAATCTTGTTTCTTGATAATAATCCTATTTGCTTCATCTGGGATTATAACACTGTGACATTTGCCATTTCTTGCTTTGAATTATGGTGTGTTCCTTACCCTACAGGTATGCCATGGCTGTGATGAATCACCATGTTTGTCCTGTGGAGAACTGGTGAGTGATTTTATTCTGTTGATCTGAAGCTGGCTTAAAGCTTTTTATAGTCCGATTCCACAGCTATCAGTAGGGAATGAACAGAACTCACTGTGTCACTGCTACAGGTCTTACAACGTAACGTGCACAGAGGAGCTGCCCCGACCAGGCTTCCCCAAGACGTGCTGCACCATCCAGGACATCCCCCTCATCAGGTCTCCTGCTCCACCTCTCCTCCTCTCTGTGGATCAAGTCTTTGTTTCTGCTGAATACAAAAGCAATTTTGTGTCAGCGAAAGCCCTGAGGCATGAATTAGCACCTTGTTATGTAGTTGCTCTATGACGGTCATTAACCCACGCTTTGCATAAATTGCATTTGTGTAATCTGCAAATAAGCCTCTAACCACGGGCAAGTACAAAAGCACTCTTGTAAAAAGGCATCATGAGACTTGTAGGCTTTTTAGCTGTGTACGTAGTGGAAAGTTTTACATCTAGATAATATCAGAGCAAAGTGGTTTCTCATTCTTTTATATTCTTGAAATAAGAAGTTTAGTACATATATCTGTAACTGTAGTCACTTTATTTGTTCCTGTACAGTTTGATATTTTAAAAATGACACATGGTAACTGTGTGATACACTGATTTGTTTATATCTCCTCCCTCTAATACTGAGAGCTGTTCTGTCTTCATGTCCTACAGTAAATGTGGCTCCTACCCTCCTGAAAGCTGCTTGTTCAGCCTGATTGGCAACGTTGGAGCTTTCATGGGTAAGGCCTTGCTTTAACTGAAGTTAAATCATGTGATTAAAAGTCATTGTGTATGCAAGAGTACATGCTTAAAAGGAATAGAATGATATTTTGGGAAATGTACTTATTTGCTTTCTTGTTGAGAGTTAGATGAGAAGACTGATACCACTCTCATAGGTGTACAGTAAATATGAAGCTATAACCAGGAGATGGTTAGCCTAGCTTAGCCAGAGACTAGAAACAGAACAGGGTGATGGAGCTAGACTGGTTCTCCCCACCAGCACCTCTAAAGCTCCCTAATAAATAAAGACATGGCTTTATTGTGGTTTATGTGCTGGCCTATGTCTTGGCTAATAGCCATTACATCTTGATGCCTCTATGAGGTTGCCAGGCAACCAGTGGATACTTCAGGAAGTGAAGAGAAGAGAAATAGTTTCAGCACGTAACTCCCATAAAACCATAAAATTACTGTTGTGTAAAGGGGGATTTAAAATGTAAACAAATTCAATTATTTAAGAATCTACATATTCTGTAACTTTTGCAGAATAATAATAAAATGTTAACTTGTTTTCAGCAAATATTGAGTGATGTATTGTGAGAATTCATCATGAAATACTATTTATTCAGTATGCAATGAAGTGACATTGGTTGAATCTTTAATTAGATCTGCAATTTACCCTTCAGTGAAAATTAGACTGGTGCCTTCTGCTCTTTAATACAACACAATTACTGAGTATAGTTGAGGTGAGAAGTGTTTAATGTCTGTCTCTTCTGTCCATTCTGTGTGTTAACATCAATCCTCCATGGTGCCCACAGACGTCAGCCGCTCCCCTCCAAGAGATATGAGGGGCTTGAAATAGCCTGTGCTCTCTAATCAATAATGAATGCAGCTTTCCTTCCACTTCCCCCCTCTGTCCCCTCCACTGCATGTACCCTCTGTGGCCCTCCTCCATCACTCCTCCTCCTCCTATCTTGTGTGATCACAACTCAGTTCTGCCCCATTTTCCCCCTTTGCCCTTAATTGCATATCTTCCCTGCTGTTTCCACTATTGCTTCATTATTCACATCACCTTTCGTTCTCATACATATTTAAATTGTTTCTAGTCCACATGATCTCCTATTGTTTCCTTGCATTTTTATTTCTAGATTTCATTTCATGTTTTCCCTGCTTTTCCGTCACTGGTGTATAAACTGTCTGGATGCTCTTTGACCTCCTTTATTATTGGTAGCTTGTATTGTTGTTGACCTGTGTTTTACTGCCTAGGTGGTTTTGTTCTGTAACAGGTTTATAGTTTTCAAACAGTGACAATAAACCTGCCAAAACCTGCTTCCTCATGCAACCAGAGATGTCAATAGTTGATAGAACACATCCTCTCTGAGACAGCAGTAAAACCAAATCATCATCAACATCAGCAGAATGGGTGCAGTCACATTGTGTCACGTCACATAGGTGATTGTCCACCACCTATAGATAAAACTGTAAACAAGTAAGAGCATCATATTTTAACATGTCAAAAAAAGTCCACAAATTTTCCACTAAACTGTGATTAAGTTTCCACCGACAGATTCACATGAAAAGACTTTTAATGTGAATGTGTATTTGATGTTGTGGATGCAGTGTAAACGTGTGTTCATTGTGTCCTGCAGTGGTGATGGTGTGCCTTCTGCGCTACGCCCAGGTGATCGAGCACAGCCACCGATGTTGGGTCAACACCAGCGCTCTGGTGTCCGGCTGCACCAACGCCGTGGGTCTGGTCATGGTGGGCAACTTCCAGGTAAACTTAAGCAACAATGACTTGAGCACATTAAATTCAAAATTGGAATGACTTTTTGCTACTTTTTTTGGACCTTAGACAAACTGTCATTCCGACTGTACGTTTCTGTCTGACAGGTGGATCATGCCAAATCTCTACACTATGTGGGCGCCGGTGTGGCATTTCCAGCAGGGCTGCTGTTTGTGTGCCTGCAGTGTGTGCTCACCTACCGGGTAGCTGTAACCGCCCTTGACTACTGGATGGCCCATTTCCGGGTGGCACTGGCACTGGGAGCCATGGTCTCCCTCGTCCTCAGTATCCTTTACTCACCAGTGGGACATCCCCCCTTGCTGTTCACATATAGGAGTTATGTACTGTTTGTCATATCTAAACACAGTTTTGGTAGATGTAGTTTTCACTCTTCTTTTAATGGAAGTGTTTGTTTTATTTTGTCTTCTCTTAAGTACGTCACGTAACTGACCTTTTTCACAGCGGGCGTTTTGACGTGATATTGAGAAAAGCACAGGTTTACTAATAACAACTATCTGCCATTTAGGTCATCCAGTTCAAGGGCCCTGATATTGTTTGTGCTCACACTGGAATGACTTTCATGGCATTGAGCCACCATTAAAGTTATTAGTTACACCTTTGCTTTTCCTGTTTTAATGCTAAGTAAAAAGGTCAGCCTTGAAAAATGTCTAACTCCTGTCAAAATCTCAAATTTCAGTTGGAGCATGTGATGTTGAAGTTTATCAATGTAACTGTATTACCTATTGGTGTTCCTTATACACATCTGCTTGTAAACGGTTCCTGAGGAAATATCTGAGTTTGTCTCTTAGTCATCTGTTTAGTGATGAAACAAGTTATTCTTTGTAATCAAAAGCATGTGGTGTAGTTCAAAATGAAAGGCAGAGTTTGTTGAGGTTGGGGTTGTGTAACTGGTCTTTTTTGTATTGCTATATTCATTTCGAAGAGGCTCCACCTCGTCATCCCGAGATCAGAGAGCACACAGTCCAATCATGTGGTGGCATGCCAATAAAACATTGGGGAGACCTTGTTTTCTCTCTCCTTTTCACTCCACAAGCCTTGAGACAGTTCAAGACGTTTGTCCTTCCAACTCTGAGACAGAACCTCAAGGCCATGTTGCTACATCTGCCTGGGTGGACTTTCATCTCCCCCTCCTGTACTCTTGTGAAACCATCAGTTCATTGTTAAACACTGAGCTGATAGCTTCACTTTCTATGGCAGCCTCTCCTCTGATGTCCAGTGAGAAACACGGCTGTTGAGCTGTGGGTTTGCCTTTGTCAGTCTGTTACCTCTGATGCTTTAAGCTGGCTCTTTCATAACTTCATTGTTCTCAAATTAGGAAGCAGTTTATGTGGGATTGTTGTCTCTTCACCACTTATCATTGTCATCCTTAATTTCTCTCTGCTGTCGCCTCATCCATTTGGCAGCAAGAACCATTCTGGTTCATGTTGATTATCTGATAAATAATAAGTATATCCCAGGTGAATATACTGCATTCACTGTTCAATTTTTTGAAAAACCTGTTTGTTTAATAGAGCTGCAAAGCCAATTGCAATTTAACCCTAATCATATTATGAATTCACATCTGGCACCCCAAGGTTAAGCTACCTGTGATATAACTCATCTCATTATATCATGGAGTGAATCAGGCTGCGTTTGTTGACGTTTGTTATTCTTTCCTTCCTATGCCTGTAGACTCAGTGGAAATGGGAAAGTAGTATAATAATGTTAGCAATAATAATAGTAGTATTAAGCTTTGTTTGTTCAGCTCATGCCTGTACCAGCGATATTTGTCCTCCTTAACTTGTCGTCCTCAGGTGGCATCTTCTTCATCCATGAGAGCTTCATCCTGCAGCACGCTGCGGCCATCTGCGAGTGGGTCTTCACTGTGGACATCCTGGTTTTTTACGGCACCTTCACCTACGAGTTCGGCACCGTCACCAGCGAGACCATGATGGCCGGCCTGCAGCGGAGTCACCACCACGGCTCAGGTGTTATCATGGGCCCCAGGGCCCGGGGCTCAACACTAGGCGGGGCAACTAAGGGCCTCAAGTCCCCCGGGGGAAGCAGCACATCCACACATCTCAACTGTACCCCGGAGAGCATAGCCATGTTGTAGCTCTGCCTCGCAGCCCAAAGGTGTGAAGTGTCACTGCAGAGGTCTTCACGAGCCCCCACAGGAAGGCAAGATGACAGAGACAGCATGTGCAGGAAGTTCTGGTATCTTTAACCATTGACCCAACACCAGGTTATCCCATCTGTAATACTATACTGCTTTATTTTTATTTTTTTATTTTTTTCTTCTCAACGTTGGTGCGAGCCCCTGCAGTCAAATGTCCCGTTACATTTTCAGTGGTGATGTTGAAAGGAGGGCTGAATGTGTGGAGCCAGTCTGAGCTGGAGCCATGAATGTTTTCTAAGATGGCTGTTTGTCTGGGCAGTTCTTCACTAAAACCTACTAGAGTAGGTTGTTTTCTGAACGCAACTTTTTTTTTTTTTTTTTTTTTTTAATAACTGGATGTCACTGGTGTCATGGTGGAAAAGTAAATTACTTAAACCCACAAGATTCTGCCCCTCCCCCAGACACTCCTTCATGAACTACCCATTGCTTTTGTGTGGCCCACCTGTCGTGGCCTCTTGCTTATCTCTGCACGGCACACTTTTTGAATGAGAGAATAGCAATTTTCCGTTTGTGTAGAAAGTAGAAAATACTGAATGTTTGAGATGTGAATAGTTAACAGTTATGTATGTTTTACAGGCTGTAAGCATATGGCCTTCTTAAACCAATCAAGCATTAATTACCTGTTAAATGATTTGGCAAAAATCATTCATTTCACCTGACAATTTGATTTGGTTGCACAGATGATTTGAATGCAGGTTTTGGTGGTATTTTTAAATTATTTTACAAAATGTGTATACATGTATCTTGAGCCACTATCATTCTTGAGGTCATAATCCATTTCACTGACATGCGAGTGCAGGATGGCTGCTCTGTTTTAATGACTTGGACTTTGTGTCTCAATCACTTTTAACTGAGAATCTCTGAAGTCGTCCCTCTTGAGGTCCTTCCATTGTTGTCCCACAAACTGCATGATCTAATTATTTCTTTTGTCATGCTACCTTTTTTATTTCATACACTTGTCATGGCCGGTGCAATAATCACCATCAATCACCTGATAATTTACACTCCACCAGAGTGAATAATGCCTTTTTCAGTGTGTTGGAATTGAACACAGGGCTCTTTTTTGTTTTAAAAAAAAAAAAAAAAAAGAAAAAGAAAAAAAAAGCAACACCAAGACATTTGAAGTGATGTTATAGGACAGTTATAATCCGACTAACACATCTACAGAATAACATAGTTCTTGTCCACACACTGATCTGGTTCCAGGCTGGACCCCTGGAAGCCTTATTTGAGTTTCTAGTATAGGTTTTCTGTTGAATATGAAATGAGGTGAAGCCTTCCCAGTAGTTGCAGGGGA
This sequence comes from Seriola dumerili, assembly GCF_002260705.1. Taxonomy (NCBI): domain Eukaryota; kingdom Metazoa; phylum Chordata; class Actinopteri; order Carangiformes; family Carangidae; genus Seriola; species Seriola dumerili. The sequence continues at coordinate 7,977,203 of NW_019174272.1, read as the reverse complement.
AGTTTTGTTAACTGAGAGGTGAATACGATGCTTGCAGACCTTGTGCCATAAAACCTCAAGGCGTCACAATGGTGTCAATACAGTGTTACAACCTGACAATACAAGACAGGTTGTAGACTGAAGTGAAAGTGAGTCATATATTGAGGTTTTTGTATAATTTCCTGTTGCCAATTTCTCTTATAGTGAAAACTAGAGTTTTGAATTAGCTTTAACACCAGACTGCCGCAAAACGACCACTGCTCAAACTGAAGCTGACAAATGCCACCAAGTTTAGGTTACACTCAGATTAAGTTTTTATTTTAAATGAGCCGTTTGAGAAGTATGTTTCGTAACACATGAATACACACAGTATTCTGCCCTCTGCGTAGTGTTGATGCATTTTAAACTGTCTAACCACTGGATGCCAGCAGTACACATTTTTAAAAGGTCACATCACCTACCTCTTTTATCTTTTGTGGGTTTGATGTTATTTAAATGTGAAAGCTAGAGTTCCAACATATTCTCCATCTCACAATGGTTTGAGGTTGAGAAAAGTATTTAACATGATGGTGGCTCAGCAATCCACAAAGGTCTGTCTTAATAAGTGTTGTTAGCATTTGACAGGACAGTGGATCTGCTGTGCCACAAGATGCCTAATCATGTGTCAGGTCAGTTCTCTTTACTTTTCATGCAAATCATTTAACTTCCCATTCTTCGTGGGACTGCAGTCATCCTCTCTGGTACTGCAATCTTGCCAAAAAAGACTGGAATCCTCTGGAGTCTCGAATGGTTTTCTGTACGACAGCAGCAGGTGTATGAATTGGTATGTGTGTAATGTTTTAGCCTTATCCCTTGTACAATGCCAGGGGAACATGTTCAGATCTTATCTTGTGTTCAGCTGTAGCCTCTTTCACCATACTGTAACCAAGTCACGAGGTGTGACTACAAATGGCAGCTTGTATGAGCCCTCACATCAGGGTTGGATTTATTCTGTAACACCATCTTCCACAGGCCCAAATTTAAAGGTGGATTTTACAAACTTTTTTTTTCTGTCAAAATGTGCACTTCACTAAGCTTTCAAATGGTATGTTTGTTCATGGGAGAATCCTGTATTACAAAAGGCTGCCTGACCTCTACATGTGTTGAACTCTAGCAACAGCAACACACAAACTAAACAATGTATTTGTTTTATTTCCTCGATTTGAACAATATGTAAAAGAATGGTAATAGAGGAGTCAGATAATTCCCTGAAAACAAGTCAACACAGATTATTTTGTTTCCTTTTTATAAATTCTGTAAATATTTAATGATTTGTCTATCATTTAGGTATTTTCATTTGACAGAGATTTATATTCAAATATGAAATAAAAATGATAAATTATTAGCAGGTGGTTTGCATTGGTTGTTCTTTGGACATGGACAGTTTGATTCTTTCTAAACAGCAAAATTATCAGTAAGTTGCTGCTTAAAACACAAAATGACATATATATATATATATCTATAGATATATAGATATAATATACACACACATGTATACCTATATTCTGCTGGTTAGAAATCACAGGCAAGGTAAATTAAGGGGTCGCCATGTGATGTACAAGCATCAAAACCGATCCAGACGAAATTGGTTGATAGTTTCTGTGAGTCAACCAGAAGAGAAGAGATGCGCCTTCAAACATCAAAACATCATCATGGGACAAGTCAAAGGGGAACAAACAATTTTAACAACAATTTTACACATGAAGGTCAGTTTACTCGGCATGAGGAGGACTACTGTTCCTGTGAAGACAGTGGTATCATGTCTTGTGTGGCTCTTGGGGCTGCAGACCACGCATTGAGACAGAAAGCTGTTTGTTTTTACCAGGCAGGGATGGTCTAAGTGTAGGATCCAGCATTCTGGAGATTGACCCATACTAAAAGTCATGATATCTCAACCTCTGCTGCTTCAATTTTGACATTTCAACCCAGAATTTACAGAAGTACGTACTACTAATATTATATTACTCTAACGCAATGTAAAATTAAAAGTCTCAGATTTAAACATGATTTTTTTATAAAAAGGAATCGCTGATCAATATATATATATATATATATATATATATTCCTGTCTTTAAATAATTTATATTCTTTAGAGAAATAAAGCTGAACACATTTCTTTGTGGTTTTAAAGTTCATAAATTTATGTAAAAAAAAAAGGGACAAAGAGACAGAGTGCTTAGTGCTGCTGTCAACAGCATACTCATCTTAAAATATATTCATCCTAACTAATGAGAAAAGAGCATTTACTAATAAGCATTTTCAATTTTCAATGACCTCGTTGTTTATGCTGCATTCATGCCATGTCAAATGAAAGGAAGGAGCAGCAAACGGGAGCGGTCACACATTATTCCAACATGGTTACCCCCACTGCTAGCCTTATAGTCACAACAGATACACACACACATACACACACAGACACACACACACATATATGTATACATATATATATTTATATGTCTAAATATCTATTTTTATTGCGTTGCATACCCAGGTTTTATTTAGAAGGAGCTGCCAGTGATGTTGACTTTGCGGCTGTTTCACCAACCATTTGTTGACAGTTCTGTAGTTCTTTTCGCCAATTGGGAGATATTGATATACTACAAATATGAGGCTGACACATGAGCTGCATGCTTATGATTACATTCGGTATGACATGGCATGAACACATCATTATGTATTTCCTGAAGCTTCCTTTTTTGTTTTTGAGTAATTTTCAGTAAAATGTCACTGTGACACAAACTTGCACCACAGCACCAGGGTGTCATGTGTACATGGCCCCATGTAGGTCCTCCAGCCTGTGTTCCCTCTGTTTTCTTCTCTCCTACAGGACAGAAAAAAACTGCTCAACCAAGGACTGGTGCCACATTGAAAGCATGGTTAGAAGTTAAGGATCAGTTGTACCATCCAATGCATATTTACACGCACCTTGTCTTTTTTAAACTCCTCATACTCTGGATTGTCAGTTGGTAATTCAAGTCGGCAGAGTGGACAGGAGTTAGTCTACAATTTAAAACACAAAACATCAAATCAGGGTCAAAGAATCTGGGAATTTAACCACCAACACATTTCCATAAACATATCTAATGTAGGATCTGAACGCTTCACCTTGCCCAGCCAGGGCAGTATACATCCTGAGTGGAAAAGGTGTTTGCAAGGCATCTCTCGGACTGTTTCTTGTTCCTCGAACTCCAGCAAACAAACAGGACACTTGAGCCCTTTGTCTGTGAGAAATAAAAAAAAAGCTCGATTAAATCCCTCTACTATTATTAATCCAGTAAAGGATTGTAAAATAAGCTTGCTTTTGACTGTGTCATGCTCACACCAGTACACCCAGGTCCTCCTGCTGACAAATGAGAAGTTTAGTGGAGCAATTGAGGGGAAAATCTATTCTCAGATACAAACTATTTGAACACATTAAGTTTGTGGTCCACCAGCTTTCTCTCAGAAAGCCTGTAAGCCTGAACGCTCCCTCTGCCATTATCAGTTTCACTTCCACTACATTTGCTGAACGTCAGTGAAAAATGGCTAGTCGTAAATTTCAATGTAAAACACAATTAACTCTACTGGAGCAAATGTCTCTTACCTGCTTGCTCTGGAGAAATGATGACCACAGTGAGGGTCTGAACAGCAGTTTTGGCAGCTGGAGGCGGAAGACGTTGGTCCCAGTCTGACAAATCAAACGCCCCTGAGTCAAGCAAGTCCAAGCCTTGCATTAAAGACCTGTACAAAAAGAGCAACAGTCAATCAGAGCACTGTTAACTATGTATCAATGTACAGCAGTATAATGCATCTGAAGTGTGTTTAGCCTCACCTGGCCAGTTCAAGTAGTGCGTTCTGCCGATACTGTTCCTCTGGGTTGGTGGGCTCACAGTCGTGTTCATCAAAGTAGGATGCCATTTTGGTCCAGCTAACGATTGTGTCTTCTTTGTATTAAGATACCTGGCAGACATATGGATACTGAAGGTTCAGTAGTTTGTCAGAAAAAATATAAAATCCACAGCTGATATTTAAAATTACAGTTGAGTGATTTGGCAGAGCCTTAGAACTGAAGACTAACTATCACATGGTGTACATTTATTTATGAAATACATGAATTTATTGACATTTCAATCACTCTTTTGTACTTCTCAGGGGTAGAAAACAGTTTTGTTTTAATCTATTAATATGACCCTAGGCACATGTATGGATTACTGAACACAAGCCCAGAGGCCTGAGGGGTCAGGGCTCCCCTGGACCAGGGCCTCTGGTTTGAAACTCCTTAAAACTCAGTTACAAGACTACAAAGACAGGCAAACCCAGAGACATGTAAAACGACCACAGATAAGTTTTCTAAAAACAACCACTGTCAATTATAACGAAATTTAAGATGTTTTAATACTTCTAGTGTCTTTTTATGAGGGAAGGGAATCATGTGGTTTGTTTTATTCGCTTTGTAAATTCAACAACTAAAACCCAGATATACCACAGTGCTGTGACTACGTGGTGTAGTATCTGTGTAAAATCAATAGACAAAGGTTTGACCCTCAATATATGGTATTCAAATATTTTTCAAAGGGCGCTGCAATACAGCTAAAGACTTCCAACAGACTAATTAATTCATCTAATACAAAATACAATGGGGTCATTGATATAAAATGCGACTGTTTCCGTCATTACATTATAAAATGTTTGACTACCAAACTATAAAGCTTAGGTGGTGAGTAACAGCAACCACCCAATGTTACACTCAAAAAGTTCCCCAAATAAATTAATGTTTGATAAACTTTATGAATAAATACCCATCAAGATACAAGAGAGATATGCTATAAAATTGTCCATTTTGTTAAACAGGGACACATAACTGTTGAGGTTACTTACTGAGCGTGTTTTTTTGACAGCAGAGGCTCGGATTAACTGACGCTATCAAACCCAAGTTTCTTCAACTTGTATAAATAGACATAACATGTTGTAGAAAAGTATAAATTATTAATAAATTCTTGGCCAGACTTTAGAAATAAGCTCGACTTACCTTAAACATTAGCAACAATAATAGATATTTGTCATTCTTCCGGGTATGACGGTTTTACTACGTAAAACTTTGTCCAATCACAGCAGAGACACGCGCTCTGTTTCTTCTTCTTCTCAAAGTTTTATGGCGGTTGGCAAACGAGGACGATGCATTACCGCAACCAACTGGTAAGAGGCGTGTACTGCCGTTATTAATCTAAGGCCTGTTTTTCAATCAAGTCATGTGGTTTACTATCTGAACGGTCAAACTGATGAAGTTGAATGTGAGCAAACAGTCACTCATGTCTTCAAACCACTGACAGGTTAACATATAACTATCACTGTTTCCTGTATAAACTGACAATTGATTATTGATTGATAATTCTCCCAGTCTGAAGGTTACTCAAACTACAAAGGCAATATCAGTTTTCTTACTTGTATCCTTTGTAGTTTAAATGCTGTGGTAATAGTGACTTTGTATATGTCTCCATTGATTATGTATTAACAAATAAACGTCTTTATTAATCTTGAGTGGGAATGCGATGAAGTAGGTATGGTTGGATTGGACTGTACAGGCTTAGGGGCCCAGGTTGTCAGTGGGACCATGGTCCAGAGCCTCTTTTTCAAGTGGCTGATAATGTTTCCTGTTGGAAACTCAATGAGATGATAACAAACAGTCACAAAACAACAACAAAGACGCACATAACTACTTGACAAAAAGATGCGAAACATCTGCAAAGAGATGCAAAATAAACAAAGACATGCAAAACTACTTCAAAATGACAAAGAAACACAAATTGACCACAACCAGACACGAAAGAACTGCAGACAGACACTAAACGACTGCAAAGACATGCAAAACAACAAATACATGCAAAGTAACTACATAATTACTACAGTCACAAAACTACGAACAACAGCAGCCTTGTCAACTTCCAGGCTGGGTGTCTTGCTCCTCCATAGGAGGGGTGAGGGGCCCTTTTACATAATCTGATCATGGAAGGAGGCCTTGCAGAGTTGGACTTATATTTGTTGTGTTTCCTGAAGCTTAAGTGCACCGAACGACAGTATAAGCAAAAATGAAGCCTCTGGAAAGCATTTTGATAACAAAACAGAATTTATTTGCGTAATCAGATTAGAGGTGAGGAATCTCACTATTCATAACTATTGACATTCGAAGTGAAAAGAAAAGAAAAAGTGAACAGACAAAAAAAAATAAAATTCAAAGAAGGTATGGCTTTGGTTAAATAACACTCTATTAAATTGATTCAAAAAGACAACTGTTACATGATCTCTTAAATAGAGTGAGAAAAGATTTAAGGCTCTAGAATTCCCTGAACAAGACAAAAGGCCCGATAAATCTGCTGCATGTCACGATTAAACCATGTACAGACCCAACCTGGTGGTCATACAGTAGATGCTACTCAGATGCTGAGGGAAGAGTCATCTTAGTCCTACCATTCACTCTGACAGACCACCAGGCTCTCATTTTAACAGCCTACATTTCTCAGTGGACTCACAGACTAATAACATGAATAACTGTGGACTATTGACCTGTTCTCAGTATTTTGCTGAATTTGCCAGTGTTATTAGACAAGGTACTGATAAAATGGCACAGACGGACTGTTATGTAAGAAAGATGCTGAAATACAAAGTTGTTAATCCACAGTTGCATAGAGTTACTGAAGTATCACAGGCACATTTACACATTTTCTTGCATTATGTACTACTTCTTTCAAAACAGTGAACATTCATCAGCTTCTCAATACAGTAATGACACCAAAAATATCAAAGTATCTTTGCTTTGCCTTCTCACCAGCCCTCTCCCTCTTCCAATGAGTGGTTATTAAACGTTAAGCTTATGGCGTAGCTGCATTGGATATTTACAAAAACACTTCTGAAGATGCATTCACAGTCAGTCATGGTAGTTTAAGAGATGCACAATATTATTCCAATATCTTTGTGAGGCTCCACTTTGCTGTATGAGACAACTGCAACAAACCCTTTTCAGATTGTTTTTCTCTTTTCTACAGTGAAAAAATAAGGAATGATTTGGCAGCACAAAAACGTGAGGTTTATTCAAACATGTAATTGAGAGTAAATACTGCAGCTTCTGGTGGATGGCTTCATATTGAATTATTTCATTGAAAATCACTGTAAAATATTCACCCATGCATGGTTTGCCTTTGGCTAAAAAAATAAGTGTGATTGAGATTCTGACGTTAGAGACTGTAAAACTGACTGATTCTTACTTCTTGATTCATTTATAATAGAAACTCAACTTTGTAACACTCTAGTATCAACACTTAAAATCTTCAGATAAGGCTTAGGCTGAATAAGTGACACTACAATCAATTTCACACATACAAAATAATTGTCAACACTGACTCAGCCCATTTTTTTTATCCATCTGCACTTTCCAACTTAATATCATGAAAAAAATTATCTAAAAGCTCATCAGTAAAGACAGGTCACATTGTAATGCTAAAAACAACAGGTCACCTGTTCCCTGTTATGGTTTTCAGATTTTTACATTTCTCTTTTTTTAATGGTTTTTAAAATGACACACTCAACCAGTGAGCAACAATGTCAAACACTCAGAGTATTTTATGGATTTCTACAGTGATCAGTAAGATAAAGAAAAAAAAACAACTAAAAAGACTTGAAAAAACAATGTTGTGAGAGTTACAAAAACAAATGACAACTCTTTGCCTGTGGAAAATGTCCAACACATCTAAAGTAGACTGGGTGAAAATGATGTCTTCTGCACATCAGTGTTGATCTGTAAAACCCCTCTAAAGTCACTTTTTCATGTTCTGAAAAATCTCAATGTCCTTTAAATACTGAGCACGTCTGCATCAATCTGAGGCCTATACTCCAATTCAAACCCATAAAAGCTTCAAAAATAAATGGCTGTCAGTCTAAAAAAGGTTTTCCACATATCTGAAGGACACGTTAAAAGTATTTTAGTCTGGCAGAGACAGTGTGGTGCTTCAGCCTCATGCACATACCTGATCCATACACACTTCCAATGTCATCAATAAAAAACAGACAACTTTCTTTGATACAAACACGATCCATTCTCACCCTACCTGTGCTAAAGATGCTTTAGATACTGATCCAAGCCCTGACACACACAGTATGTGATGCTGCTAAATGCTCTCCCTAACTGAACAGCTTGATGAAGCAGCCGTGGCAGTAGGGTTTGTCGTTTTGTTCTTTAAAGGTGCCTTTGTTGAGTTGCTTCAGGCAGAAGGCGCAGACAAAGTGCTCCGGGTGGAACTTCTTGGACATGGCTGTGATGCAGCGACCAGTGATGGGCTTCTGACAGCCGGAGCAGAGGGAGCCACGGCGCTCGTGGTAGTGCACTTCACAGTAGGGCTGGCCATCGTGCTCGAAGAAACTTCCATTCACAAACGGGGTGAAGCACTCCTGTAGGCACAGACAGAGGAAGATGGTGTTATTCCCATACTTTTACTCTTAATACAGTATCTTGTTGAGTCATATTATCTATACAGTGTTAGGCAAGCTCAGGTGCATTAACCTTCCTGCTTTCAAATGTTTTTATATCAGAAATCTGGCTGGATTTTGGGTGTTTTATTCAAATTTATAGCATCTGTGGTCTTCCTGGGTCAAATCTGACCCGGCCACTACAATGGGTCACACTACTGAAATGGTTTCAAAATAGCATCCTGATTAAACTGACATGTACCTGTCTGTGATAATCCATCAACATATGTTCCTCTGGTTGTAACTATAGTCAAAATAATTCAAGATTTTGTTGTTTTTTTTAAGCTAAAAAACACAATATATTTTTATGTAAATTAGGTTTATTTACCATCAAATTCCAAAAGAAGGTGGAAATGTCACAGTAATGAGTTGGAATGAAGTCGACTGAAAAGGTGTAATGCAATTATTGGGTAATAATTTTATACTTTATACTACTTAAACAGATCAGGTCAATTTTGACCCAGGAGGACAAAAGTTGCATGGTCGACAGGAAGACAATACGAATGTTCAATAAAAACACCAGTTTTACAGACCCTGCACACAAAACACTCAGGATGCCAAAGACAGTTCAGTGCTGAGATGTAATTCTCCAGAATGGCTCTGGCACAGCCTCCACATTTCGGTGCAAACATGTCAAAGTAATCCTTCCTGCAATAGGCTTTTCCATCCTTCTCATGAAAACCTTCACAGGAAAAACAGAAACAAACAACAGATGTTATACAATCCATACTGTAAACAAATTATAAATCAAGTATGATGATTTTGGAGTGCACAATTTCGAGTATAAATACAAGTCATAGTGATGAAGAAATCACAGCACAGTACCCTCTGGGCCAAAAAAGGATCCACACTGAGCGCAGAAGAAGTGTTCAGGATGCCATGTCCTGTCCAGCGCCGTCACAACTTTCTGTACAGACACGACAACATTCATTGGTGGCTGACTGTTAACTCCAATATAGACGATCACACACATGTAAACAGCAGTGACTCACATCCAGTATGGGCCCGTTGCAGTAGTAGCACCGTGGGGAGAACAGGTTGTGGTAATCTTTCTCACAGTAAGGCTGTCCGTCACGCTCAAAGAAGTTCCTGGAACCAATCTCCTCTTGACAGTGTGTGCACACAAAGTGTTCAGGGTGCCATGTGCGGCCCATGGCGGTCACCACCTACACAAGCAGAATAGTGGACTTTTAGTATGCAAACTCTACTTACATATTCCAGATATATTACCTTAATAAAAGCACCTCACCTGTCCTACGATTGGCTTACAGCAGGCACCGCACACTCCTTTAGCTACTGTCTGCACACCCAGTTTGTTGAGGTCAGACTGCAGGCTACCAAGCATGTTGTCCAGCTTGTTGACCTGTGTTGGGGGCCCACCAGGAACACCACCCTTACCTTGGGCCATAATCTGAAATGGGTCAATTATGAAAACAGTTATGTATTTCTAAACAACACAGGGAGAAATGCAAAGTCTGAGGTTACTAAGATAAATAATGATCACAGTATGCTTCTTCTCAGTGTGAAAAACAGAAGGGATAAGAGACAGGGGTTCATGCCTGCATCGGAGGGAAGATAGGGTCATACTCTGTTTGGCAGCCTACAGACACCAGGACTTTGGGTGCAACTGGTATCACTGGCTCCACTGGTGGAGGTTGTGTCGGGATTGTAAGAGCAGGAGGAGGGGGCTCTGGTTTAGGGGCGAGAGCTTCCTGAGGTAGGGGTGGTGGTGGTGGTGGTGGATGTGAAGCTTTTATAATCTGCCGAGGTGGAGCGTGAACTGGTTCATGGATGCGTGGATGTTGTGGAGGGGGAGAGGGAGGGGGAGGGGGAGAGGGAGGTGGTGGAGGAGGAGGTGGTGGTGGTGGTATAGGAACGAGGGGATGCTGTACAACCAGTGGCCGCTTAGGTTCTTCTACATTAGGAGGGCGGCGAGGGGCTGGGGGAGAGAGAGGTGGGAGCACCTTCCTTACGGGGACAGGCGACTCTGGGGGAATTATGATCTGAGGAAGAGGAGAGAAAAACAGAGAGAAGGAAGCAGACACACGGAGGAGAATGTGCAGAAAACGAAGGGTGAATTAATTGGGGAGAAAAATATTTGGGAAAACTGCTCAGCACACTAAAGCCAACCTTGTCGACCTCACTGCAGGCCCCATCAGGACGGAAACGCTGGGGTTTGGAACTGACGACGACACCCTCGGTCAGCCAGTCATCAGACTGTTTACGCCGCCGCTCTGAGCGGCCGATCCCGAGCTTTCCCTGAAGCTCTTCTATGAGGCGGTCCTGAGAACTGTTCTTGTTTACAATGATGGGTCCCATCTTCCTGCGCAGGAGACCATCTCTGTACATGGGATGTACGTTGGGAGTCTCCTTGGTGCGCCTAATCACTGATTTTATCTGAGGTGGAATGATGAGTTACTTATCATATGTCCACACCAATCATAAAGCAGCTGAAGCAGTTATAGCAGAGCTCTGTAGCAGCAGGTGAGTCACACAGATTATGATTTTCAAATCACTGATGGGCCGGGAAGCAGTGGTCAGTGGGCTTAGAGTCACACTTCATGCTCTTCTTGCATGCTTATGTCTGATGCTTTCAAAACTCTGCCCCAGGCCCCCCCCCCCCAGCCTTCTCAGTCTCTCAAGCAACCACTCCGACTTCACAACACAGGTCAGAGGTCACATTCGGTTCCTTCCACACAAAACTGGTGCAGCAGGTGAAAAGGACTGTGGTTTACATGTGTAAACATGCTGAGTACTGAAACTGGAAATCAGTGAGTTATTTATAAAGTGCAGCATCAAAAAAAACCTCCTGATTAGAAAGAGCCACTCCCCTTTTCAAGTTAACGTCTATTCCACAAGCTTCTATCTGACAATGTATTTTCTCAAAGAGGGTTTCTTTCATCTTTTATTATGCAAAGCTCAAACATAATACTGTTTTTTCTCTATAGTTTTTGCCCAGTTAAATGAGCATCTAATACTGGGCTGGACAGTGAAATCAGAGCACCTTGTCTGAATAATCAATAAGCCATGTAGTCTATGCAAGGTGAAACAAATATGTGGTGTTTTATGTGACCAATAGTCTATAGCTCAAAGATATGCAACTTAAAACAATATAAAACATAGAAAAGCTGCAACATTTAATACATGAGGAACTGAAAAAAGTGAATATTTGAAATATATGCTTGATTAAATAACTGAAATGCTTAACTGATTATCAAAATTGTTGATTTCTTTTCAGTCAATCAAAAAATAAGTTAATTGACTAATTGTTCCACCTATACTTGACAGTGCTAACCAAGATTTAAGAGATGATATGAAATGTAAACAAAGCAATCATGGTCTTTTCTGTGTTAAAATGACCATTAGTGACCATTAGTGACTTCCCCCTCTCTGTCTCCTTGTTCCCAGTCACTTCACATCTCTCCTCTGTCCACAAAAATACTTCTAAAATAGTCTTGATGAGTAAAGTACTGAATAAATATTTCATGTTTTCAGGTCAAGAAAACACATGAAAGAAACCCTCTGAGCGAAGACTGGTGTAGCAGACACTAGAGCTTGTGTCGAAGCATCAATCTCACAAGCAAGAACAAAAATCAAAACTAAATGTGAAGAAAACAAGCGCAGCATGTGTCGAGCAGGAGAGGAGATGCATACATGTCCGGATGCAGACACTCTGTCTATATTTGGAGTCTGCAGCATGGGCAGGTCCAGGGCAACGTCAGGGGTCCCGGGGCATGTAGACGGGGTCATGGACTCATCCATCCAGCTGGCCTCTGTCATCGGTGTCATGCTGCCATCTGTGTATGGCCTCTCAGTGTAAGGCGTCATGGTGCCATCCAGTCCGTCATGGAAGGACACGGACAGCTCCTCATCAGCCCAGTCCAGATCTCCGTTTCCATCAGTGCCTCCGTCCACTGAGTCGTCTGTGATGGTGTTGGTGGCACTGGTGAAAGTGTCAGGCTGCACACTGTTTCTGTCCATGGGCAGGATGAGTTCCTCGTGCAGCTCCTGCATTCCTCTTCCCAGACACTGTGCATCCATCTTCAGCTGTGGTTCTTCCACATGTGCTGCTGAGTGATTCTGGGAAAAACCCATTGCTAGCAGCTTGTCTAGTGCCTCATCCAGGGAAGGCCCAGCCATGGGGGGATGCTGCTCAGTGAAGGGGCTGGCTCTCTGGGTTGTGGGTGCCGCATCTAACAGCTGTCTACTGGGGGCTGTGAAGGCCAGTGGAGAGGGGGACACCAGTGAAGAGACTGGAGATGGTGAAGATGCTTTTGGGGAAGCGTGTGCAGAAGGTGGAGATACAGAGAGAGCGACAGGGAGGGGTGAAGGAGTCTTTGGCGCTGAGAGAGGAGGGGTGAGGTTTTTTGATGGAGATGGAGAGGAGAAATTCAAATCAAGGTCATGAAAAGAAGCAAAGCCCTTGCTCCCAGTCTCAGGAGCACAAGAGAATTTACCAACAGTATTTGAGGGCGAGACCCGTTCTACAGATGGAGTGGAGCACTTGGAGGACTTGTGGTCCAGGACAGTGTTAACTGAAGTAAGTGAGGGGGTGGTGGTGGTATTGGAAGGACTTGGGCTATTTCTCATCAGGTTGGAACTAGAAGAAGCGGACTGAGAGAGGACTAGCAGAGACTTGGTTTGGGATGACAGCATGGTGGCAGAGACGTCTATAATAGAGTCCAGGTCTAGATCACTGGCTGCAGAAAGTGAGGATATAGGACTGTGGGGAGCAAGGCGGTTTGAATGGGACATCGACACCCCACCGTCTCCTCCATCCTCGTCTATATGCAGCTCTAGACCAGTAGGCAAAGAGAAGAGAGGAGAGGCACAGGCAGACGGGTGGGACAGACTAGGAAAAGGAGAAGCCACTGGGGTGACGGAGGAAGAGACTGGAGGATGAGGAGAGCTGGAAGATGCTCCTGCTGGGTCCAGCAGAGAGCCCAAAGAACTGGGCTGGAGAACAGAAAAATGAGAGAGTAAGCAGAGGAAGAGGAGAGGGAAATTACAGGGAAAATGACAGATCCCCTAGCTTGACTTTGTTGATTAATGAAGCTCTTCCAGTATTTACTCCTTCTGCTTTTTACCTTGAAGTCAGACAGAGAGGCCATCAGCTCATCTAACTCTCTCGTGGCACAGGAAGCTGAAATTCTGGCTTGTTGCTGAGAGGGGGTGTCCAAATCGCTGTGGCAAGCAGGGGGGCTGGAAAATACAAATTATAAAATGATCTGTAATTACATGCAAATGTTGAAACCTTGCTAACAGCAGAAGTCAAAACATCTATTGTTCCCACGAGATTCCCTCTGACCCTAAGGCAAAAGTAAAGCTCAGAGCTCGAACACACCACAGCCACACCACAGAGAACAAGCTTCACATTTTCTATTATAATTTGCAATTTAACAGAGACGACAGCTGACAGGCTAACTGGCTGGCAGCATGCATTCATGTTTTGTCTGTGTGAGAGGAGATATCTCGTTTTCCTAATCCCCAAAAACAAACATCACAAAGTCAAACAAAACAAACCAGGCACCCTTTTCATGCCACTGTCAATCTGTTTACATGGTCTTGTTAAACCATGTGCTGAGAGAGAAGTTATCATAAGTCATCAGCACTGTAGAGTTTGCGGTGGATCCAACAATTTTTGTAATGGCCAGGTATGCAGACGTAGGTAGGAGCAGGTAGCGTTTGAACTTCTCTTTCATTCTTCACACAACTACTTCCACTTTTTGCGTGGAAACATGAGTGCAACAGTATGAACGGTTTTGAGGAAAGATGATCCAAACAGTGTTCCCTAATTTTAATGTTTCCATCAACCTGTTTTCAGTTGGCACACAAAGAAATCTGAGTGGAAATAGCAAAAATTGGAAGCAACTCAAAATATCGCAGAAACATTTTCGGGCTTGGCTGATGTGGAGGTGTGTTTACAGGTGTGTGTTTATAAAACCAAATGCAACAAAGTGCAACTGAAGCAATCTTAAAGAAATAAATCAACGTAATGAACATTTGGTCAAAATCTGTAATACATTTATCTGAGTGTATTATGAAAGCAGAACTTTCACCCTCTCATCTGGTTGTTTTTCAGCTTAATGAGTGTCATAAGCTAGAGAGAAGTTGTGGGGGGTAGACTGTCTGTACCTGGGTGAAGGCACTGAGCCCTCCAGCTCGTCCAGCAGACTCTCCACAGTGGGTCGGGTTTCGTCTAACCGTTCTGTTCCATTCCTCTTGGGTTTCTCCTGAGGCGGAGGGCTCACCATGATGTCAGGGCCGCCGCCATTCTCATAGTGGGTGATGCTGCAGGAAGGTAAGGGCGGAGCTGCCTCCTCTGCGGACACATTAGCAGTACAACTCATTCTGCTCACCACAAACAAAACTGATAAAGCTGAAGGCTTTGTGTCTACCTGTTGTGGGGAATGAAGGGGAGCTTTGTTGCACTGCGTTAAGTTCCAGCAGCAGCCTGTCGAGCTCTGAGAGGTTACTGCCCAGGGCAGAGGTCATGGCTGCTGTTGACGAGTCCGAGGACTTCTGTTTGTTTGGAAAACTGACGAGGAGACGTAAAGAGAAAACTGTCCATCACAACTCGTGATAAGCTCAACATTATACCCACAACATCGCAGGTGTGTGGCAGGCTACCTGTAGACGTGGTCCTCCTCAATGTGAGACAACGGAGAGCTGCTACTGTCCCTGGACCATGAGCTCTTCTGCGCTGAACCTAATGACTGCAGAGGATACATCAGTCAGACATACTGAAAAATTTTTACTTGGCTTTTAATTTGACATTACCAGGAGCTCAAATCTTATTATGTATACATCTTTCATTAATTTACTATATCCAACATGCTGTGTAGCATTCTTGTACTTTCTCTTGCTTGGTAAACAGTCTATAAATCAGTTTGTTGAAGAGCTTCAACAAAAAATCATCAGTTAATTTAGTTTTGTACATGATCACACTACAGTGATCTAACGTGACTTACCTGCTGAGAGGAGTGGTGGGAGTCCGGCTGATCTACCAGGGAGCCGTTCAGCGCCTCGGCTGAGGGTGGAGGAGGGACTGGAGGTGGAACTGACACATCCTGGTATGAGTGTCCTCCGGTGGGAATGGAGTAGGGGGTCTCGTCAGGCAAGAATACCGGTCTTTTTGAGATGTGGGACGTAGTTGATTCCAGGTCCGCCAGCAAAGCGTCTGAAAGGTATGATGTTTGTATTTGATTGGGTTGGTTGTAAGTAAATCATACATAATGTACCGCACAGTGGTGCTGGCCCATAAAATCTTTGTATTTGCTTTTACAGTTGATTAGAAAATGTCTTACTTTCCTTTAAATAACAGTCTTTTCAAAATTAGACACAGTAATACAAACATTCCTGAACTGTTCTTGCTGTATGTCTCAACCTGCCAGCATGGTTGGTCTGGAGACCATTTAATTCTTTACGGGGATTGTTTGGCTCCGAGGCGACCGCTGACTGTGGTGTCATGCTGTGAACAGTCAGTCGTGGAGAGTCGGACCCAGTTTCTCATTCCAAAAAAAGATTTCTCCTCAGCATGTATCTCCCAACGATAAGGTTAGGCCCAGTCACCATCACAGACTGGAAAAGTACCACTGATCACTGAGCCCAACTTACATTCCTAAACCTTTTAGGCCTTCATAAAATATCCCACTGAAATCCCCAACATACTTTTTCCATCAGTCCACACTATAAATACAAGCCTGCTGAAAATGACATCTACCTGTCAATGAGCTCGATGTGTCATTTCAGTATGTTATACCTCTGTGAGTCATGTTTAAATGTCTGTGACCAGCCTGTGTTTTATGAGAACCAGTGTGAACTTAACAAGCCAGACTGATAGGAACAAAGAAGCAGACAGGCAGACAGTGTTTCTGAATCCTGTCCAGGGCTAAGGGGGCACAGCGTTGCCCTGCTGAGTGTTCGGAGGAACGCAGGAACAAAATAGACTCTTACATCACACAATCCATCCATCCTCAGCCTGTCCAGAATAGACCGCAATCACTGGCTGCATACTCCTACACTACACAGGCTTGGACCTGTGACAGTCCGTCTCAAGGAAGCACTGCACATTTAAGCTTGTAACACCAAAAAAGTAAAGTGGAAAAATGCCCAAATAAATAACACTTCTGCCACCTCTAAAATACAGTCTATGTAGTAGAAAGTTTTCCTCTAAATTTGGAATTTGTTCATGGATGAAAACTTATTTCCTCTCCCGCCTTGGAGTTGTTTGAAGAAACAAGTATATAAATGGAATAAAATATCATTATTTATGTCATACTGTTGTTTAAATAATTCTACTTCTCCAAATACTCCACCATTAATTCAAACAAAGTTGCATAAAAGTAAATATTTAACTCAAAACTTCATGTAAAGTTGATTAAAGTTACGTACAGACTCATGGCAGACACTGCCTCCACACTACTCACAATCAGCTGTGTAAAATCAAGTCAGGCATGGTATAGGGTCTATAGCTGTTCCCACTAAAAGACCAAACAACAAAGCCTTTACAATTTAATCTTATAATAAGTAAATAAAAGACAACATCTAATATAACAGACAAAAACTGTCAGGTCACAGTGATCGAGCATCACAAATATTCAGCTTTTAAATCATTAAAAAGTCCAGTATCTGTACTCACATTATTTTTTCCACTTGCTGTACCTGTAATATCCTCCAGTTAGGGTTAGGTGTATGTGCATATGTGTGTGTGTGTGTGTGTGTGTGTGTGTGTGTGTGTGTGTGTGTGTGTGTGTGTGTGTGTGTGTGTGTGAGTGTGTGTGTGTGTGTGTGTGAAGCAGTCAGCAGACAAAGATAGTGTGAGCAACATGCTGCCAGTCTACTGAGGGGAGGGGGGGGGAGTGGTTTGAGGGCCAAACATGGGTTACAGTATCCTTTCAACAACAGTATCCTTTCAGTGGCGCTGTATCTAGTAACAGTGGAAGTCTAATTCATTAGTGCCTTCTTGTCCACAAATTCCCATTTACAGAGTGAATATAACTTCGGCTGTTATGTCAAACCTAAAGTAGAAAACTTGTGACAAAGGTCAAATCAACTAGGATAAGTTTAAAAGGTTAGATGTTAGATGAAGTGGTGAATTCCACTATATTCAGTCACGTGTCTTCATCATCGTCTTCAGTGCAAAGGGAGATCCTAGCTGAGAAGCTAAATGTTTTAGCCATGAAGTTTGACATAAACCACATGGGAGCACAAGCCTATTTAAAGCGGTAAGCTCAGTAAGTAGCCCATGTCTGTGCAAATGTGCTGAAATATCATGACCAGCTCAAAATAATCTGCACCTGGTGCTGACATGCTAAACAAGGTCTTACTGAAGTCGACTTTGTTGCTCATAAAACAAAGACTCCATATAGAAAGATACCACAACTGGTTTTGGGACAAAGGTAACTCATTTAAAACACAGTGAAGGATTTAGATTTAGATTCACATTTCACTTGGAGCTGCTCTTAAAACTTGTCAAATGTTTAGAAAATGGCCCAAAACTGACTAATTATGGTAATGTATTCCTAGAAAGTTCTCCGTGGCCTTGACAGAGGGGACAGCCGTACTGCCTGAGATCTTCCAAAACACTTGGAGATGGAGCCAAGTTTTTGAGACTCCCTCTGTAATAGAGTCTTTGCACTCATTATACCCCCTCCCACCTGCTGATAGTACACATCTGTGAGTCAGGCCGAGGCCCATCAAGTCCAGAAAAGATCTCCACAGGGGACATGCATCACGGCTAGATTCATTGTTTAAATCAAACTATGATGGCAAATGCATGAAGCCTGCATTCATTCCTTGCTGAGTAATAAAACTACAGTAGGTTTTAAGGCCCCTAAGGATAGATTTTTTATGTGACTACAGCAAGTTTTTCTTTTGTAGAAAAACAGATCAGTCCCAGTGACAATTGTTAAATTGTTTCAATTACTTTTAGCCCTTCATTCTTGGTGTCCATGTCCTACATATAAGGGCTTCAAAGAAGATGAGGATTAGAGGTAAAACAATTAATCAATTAATTAATTAGTCGATAAACAGAAAATTGCAACTACTTCAACTAACCAAACATTCTCCAGTTCCTGCAGGAGGATATTCTGCTTTTCTTATGTGATAGTGAAAACAAGTTATTTAAAAGGTCTCATATTTGGGTTTTAGGAAACTGTGAAATTTTGTGATTTTTCACTTGTATTTCACATTAAAACAAAAGAGAAAATAATCAACAGATTAATTAACAATAAAAATAATCATCAGTCACAGCCCTAACATGGACGGCAAATTAATCACAGTGGGAGATGCACAAGTATGGTTTTTGCTATTTCTATATCAGGATAAAGAAAGACCAAAACAGGGCATTAGCAGAGACCAGTAACACAGTCAGACCTGTTTAAATTTAGCACCAGAAAAGTATAATTACTATCCAAAACTTCCAGCTCACATCCTTTTGTAGCCTTTGACAGAGCAGCCTCCATTAAACACACACACACACACACACACACACACACACACACACACACACACACACACACACATCCACACACACACACACACACACTTCGCAGTGACCATCAAGTGCATTTCTTTGATATCATTTGCTGCAGGTCATAAAAGGATGAAGATGAAGATGCTACTGAAATTTTCTTGCTTCCCTTATGTCCCTGAGGAGGGCAGCATTGAATCTGGCATGAGGACGGACACCGGGCCTTCGCCAGCCTCAGACGAGTTTGGTCCAAGAAGAGTTAGAAGCATTAAGAATGCAAACATGCACTGTAAGCCAAGTAACAAGCTAATCTTTTCCATTCCAGACAGGGGGTAGAAGCCGCGATGGACAAAGTCCAATTCTACTCTAATAGCATCCTGACTCAATAGTCCATTGTGCAGGGTCTGGAGGAATAAAGTTGTCATCAAAAAGGACATGACTGGGACTAATAATTCAAGATGAATTCATCAATCCCAGTCAAACAATATACGATTTACTTTAACAGTAGCTAACTCTGTCATAGGATCCATCTGTGGTCACACTGTGGTAACTAATCTCCATTATGTTCAACAAACAAGTCTGGAGTTATGTGGATACTGTACATTCTTGTGGCAGTGGGTACATGTACAGTCCTGCCTGTGCACACCCCCTCCTCACTCAAGGCCCTGCCACGGTCCTGCAGTGTTTATCAGATGGGAGCGAAGGTGCATGGGGAATTCCTCACATTCCTCTGTCCGCTCCGGGAATCAAAATGATGCTTTGTAATAAAATCTACTCAAGCAGAACACACATTCCTCCAGTACCGCAGGACTCAAGGTAGAGAGCCGGTGAGGAATGTGCTCAGATACAAAACCCTATCTGTCAGTCCAGAAAATGAAAATAATGTGTTGACAATTACAGGACTCATTCCACTAACTACAGCATGCTTTGAATACCAGGATAAGGGAGATGTCAATGTTTTTACTGCACATTTCCCACAGAGCATGGAGTACAGCGCAGACAGGCCGGCAGGGAAGGAACCTGAGCCATCTAATCTCTTCTATTAACATGTGGGCAACGCTGGGTCCACAGCTCACCTGTTTATAGCCAGGGAGCAAAAGAGCAGAACCGGCCACAGCCCCACAGCGAAACCCTACCCCATCAGGCCAACCCGACACGATATTTATATCAAACAAGACAGGCAGGGGCCAGGGAGAGGGGGTGAGATGCCAGGGGGCTGGGTAGAAACCAGGGGCACAGAGACAGAGAATGTGAGTGAATGAGAGAAAATGGGAAACAGATTAAAAAATGCACCAAGAGAGGAATATTCAAATAAATGACAAGCCTTAGAGCTTAAAAATGGTACAGTACAGTATAACACACAGGCCCACACAGACAAAGGATGAATGAGTGTAATAGCATACTATCAGAAAGACAGAAGCATCTTGGGGTGATTATTTCAAAATAAACATACCTAAAAATACCCTGCTCAGCAGCCCCATATCCGAAAGATGACACCCCCCTCGAGAGAACGCTGGACCAAAATAAAAGCACTTCCCCACAGACCAGTAAATCAGATGACAGGGGAAAGTCTAAAGACTGATGTAACACCCAGTCACTGTGGACACATTCAAAGCCATGCATGTGTGAGGACTGTATGTCAGAGAGTGATCTTTTGTGCCATACGGGAGTGTAATTATGTAGAATGAGGAAGACCCAAAAAGAAAGGCGGTGTTGTCTTGTACTAAAACGCTGAAACATCCAGCCATGCTCCAGACATGTAGATAACCTATAGAAGAACAGGACAGTTGTCTGCACCACCCAGTCTGATTTATAACCAATAGGGCTGGGTGTAGCTTGGCTGTAATCTTTTTGTTCTGTTTTATTATATACAATATTTATTATATTCTGTTAAATTATATTTTTTCCAATACCATACTATCTAAATCTAAACACGTCTCTCTACAAAACCCATTTGCTCATTTAGTAGAAGAATCCAATCCTCAAACATGTTAAATATTGTCTAAAAATTAGCAGCTGTACATTAACTTTGCCTGAATGAAACACACTCTAGAGCTACAACTAACAGTTACTTTCAATATTCATTAATCTAGAACAGTGGTTCTCAAAGTGGGGTCCGGGAACCCCAGGGGTCCTTGGGGTTGGGAGTGGGTTCCTGGGTGTCCCCAGCAAAAAGGGGAATCATTTGTTTCCACTATAACTCCATCCATAAGTAACACAATGACAGACTGTATGAATATGTTGGTCATGGGTTTCAAACACTTTCTGTAATAAAACATCTAATAGCAAATACCTTGTGTGTGATGTGGGATCCTCGTCTAATTTGTGTCAGTTTAGGGGTCCTTGGTGTGAAAAGGTTTGAGAAACACTAATCAAGAAAAGGTTTTTTTCTATTAATCAATTAATAATTTGGTACATCTCATTTGAGAAACTGCAACCAGTAAATCTTTGGTAGTGTTTTTTTTTTTTCGCTTGAATAGTGACTGACAGAGTCAGAGTATCACAATAGTTGAAGTTGAATGTTTTTCTTTTTGTTTTCACTTGACAGTTCTCACAGTTTACATTTACATTTCACATAATAGTGGAGCTTGAGTGTTTCGAAAACAGAAGTGAGAGTTCCTGTCCTGCTGAAAGACATGAAACTCCCCGCTCTTTAAACATGTCCTTAAGTGTTCCCCTACTTGGGTAATGTTAGAAAAATCCAGCTTGGACTCAGATTCCTACTACATTACCCAGAACTGTCCGGAAAACAATCAGCACTGTTCTCTGAGCCAAGTTACAAGGTCTGAAACAAGGAAGGTGTGGAAACAGCATGGCAGGAGGAAAAGAGTGACGAGTGCTGCAACTGAAGCAACAATGCGAGACACTGCACTTGGTAGTGAAAACGCTGTTGTGGCAGCAGGATCACAGTTTGAAGGCCTACAGCTGCCCCCCTTTTACCAATGTTAGCTGGACTCCAACACTGACTCTGCTCATTGTTTTTCTCCTCTGTTTCCTCAGGATGTGGGGCAGGGTCTGTTGCCTAAGCGATGAGGTCAGCCATGCAGCTTTCTCTTCCCCAGACCCAGAACAGGATGGGTGTGGAGCTCGGGAACAAGACTGATTTACAGCCCCGAGCTTCCCTCTGGCCTAGCAGGCGAGCCCGCTGGTTAGGGCCGGTATGCACTAACCTTGCAGCTCTCATGGGGTGATGATAGCTAGTCTGGTAACACTAACTCTGTGCTGCCGACGCACTGGGACACAGAAACCACTAAAGACCTTCTAAGATCTTTTGGTATGCTGTGCAAACGCTGTAAACATTTAAGACCATGCTGCTTCTACAACAGCCAACTTTTACTTCTGCCTGGAGAATATGGCCTTCCTCTACAAGGTGATTAACTGATATAGTTACAGTAAATCTAACAGGACTGCTGCCTGATTACAAAAGGCATGTATGTGTAGCAGGTGCTGCTGTTTCAGCCCTCATAACCACCGCCTGTAGCTACACATGGACCTGTGTGTGGGTGAAAATTGAGCTGAGTGGCTCATGCGGTTGTTAGGCCTGGCTGTGACAGACCCATAGATGCTCTCTGCTGCGTTTTTTTGTTTTTGCAAGAATAAGGCATGTTTGTATATTGGCAGGTTACTGAACTCTACCGTGCAATATTCTGTCTTTAATTTACGTCTTCTTCAATGTTTTACTTGCTGAGCCAATCTCATTAAAGTAAATAAAGATTAAGCCACATTTGTCTACAGCTGTGTGTATAAGCTGACTTACATACAGACGTCTAATAATTACTAGCTACATAATAGTCTGTAAAGGAAACAGCTAAATCATGAAGGGTGTAACAATATGCGTCAGTTCTTTTGCTTTGTGTATGTTGCTGCATTGTGCAATTTTCTGGTCACATTACGAAAACTAACCCAACTGATTTGATCTGTACTGGATTAACTTGCAAGAGTTCCCAAAGTTAGGTGCCTTTGGGTCCTTATTTCTGTTTCTATTTTGATTTAATGATGCTAAACAAATACATACACAGTGAATCAAACTGCCACACAGTGAACCTGGAGCTCCTGGGGTAGTTGCCCACTTCGCCAGGTCGATAACAGAGGGATTTCACAATCAAAAGGAGTATAGCATGCTTGAGTCTTATTCTCCCTTTAGTCATGACCCTCCAGTGTAATGCAAGGCTGCACTAATCCATTTTCTTCTGTGTTAACCTGCAGACATGAAGCGGGGCGTCCACAGCCCAATGAGGTCAGCCTGCTTGAATCTCACACGATCGTGAGGAATTCACAGAGAGTCGAGTGGCGGCTTCTTATCCCACAAACATGAAACACAGAAGCAAAACAGGCAAACAGACAGGACACTGTCACATATGGTTTCAGGGCCACATCTGGGTGAGGACCTGTCCCCCTGGGCCAAATCAGTAACGACAGTGAAGTCAGGCCTGGCTGCCACCTGGCCTGGACTGATTGGAGAAAACCTCTGGAAAACTGTGACTCAGAGGTGCAGACTGGAGGAGTGCTCACACTTTGCTGAGGGAATTCCCTTCCTCGAGTGCTAACCAACACGGGCAGATCGATACCAATTCAAAGACGGAAAGAGTAGAGTGTGATCAGGTTTCCAGACACCTCCATGTAGACCTGTCAGTCATCAGTGAGCCTCAGGACAAGGACTTGTGGGGGCTTGTTAGCTGGGGATTTACTGGAAGTACAGTTGACCACAGTCATAAAGTATTTACAAATATTTAACATGGTTTGTTCTTGCATATTTAGGGAGGACATGGGAGGGGTTAGCTACATGATGTGTACAATAATGTTTAGATTTTAGTAGCAGAGCAGCTGAATGACATTTAAAATTAATGGTTTTGCTCAAAGCTCAAAGACCTTTTTACAATCTCGACGTGTCTCCAATTACCAGAGGACTTGTGTTTGAGGAGAACCAACTGAAACCGACAGCCCTCCCTCTGGTGGTAGTGGTAGGAGGTGAGTCATGACCCAGAGAGTATTTGGCCTTAGACCCTGATACAGAGTGATGTTCGACATTCCTCTGCAGCCTCGCCCCCTTCTTCAGCCTGCTGTTCTCACTACTTCAGTGAGGCTGCAGGCTCCCTCTCCACCAACAATCAGCCCTTTCACTAGCCCATGGCAGCTAGAGCATCTAATGTGCCCTGGAGGTATTCTCACAGCAGGCCAAGCTCAAAATGTGGGCCATCGTCTCTCCACTTAAACAATTCACAAATCTACTGCCTTTCTACTTTGGGAGTTCAGGACAATGGAAGCACTCCTACAGATACCTGACAGGCAAAACAAGCGATTTATTCTGAATTAGCAAGGTAAATATAGCAAACTGACCAGCTGGTGAAAACTATGACAACAAAATTAGAAGTTCAGAGGTTCAGGGCCAAAGGTCAAGGACCAATGAACCGAAGAGGAGGCTGGTTAAAGTGGCACAAAAAAAATAGATGGAGTTGACTGCATGGAGTTACCCCGGCAGGATAAATTATTAATTGTCATCAGTGCTGGTAATAGACATGGGGGTGATAAGAGTATCTTAAAAGTGGAGCCAACAGAATTTGTTGCTTTAATGATTTGTCAATCGATAGAAAAATAATGGAGTCAATTTTGATTATTGATTAATTGTTCAGACATTTATTAAGAAAAAATGCCAGACATCACTACTTCGATGTGAGTGTTTGCCGTTTTTCCATGTTTATAACAGTGACAGTCGAATATCTTTGGGTGTTGGACTGATCGTCATACAAATCACACAAATCACCCAGTTACTCTGGGCTCTGAATTAGCATTAGTCAATGTATAGAGCTTAATAAATGATAACTCCCCAAAAATAATATGAGTAGTTAAAACAACTTATTCATCAATCAGCACACACACATTTGTAGTAAATGTAACTTTAACACGAAATGAAACATCAAAAACAGGCACCATCAACGTGCTGGAAAAAACCTGCTTTTACCTAGTAAGTTTATCTACTTTGACAGCCATTTTGACAGATAACCATTGGACCAATCAGAGATTCATGTTCTACTGAGAAATGGTGTCAAGTAAATAAATAATCAACTGTTAATTTTTAAAATGTAGCCACTGTGGCTGGTAGCCAGAAGTTACGTTTATGTCTTGGAACCATATGATATGAAGACACTTCTAATTTATTAATGTGAAATTAATCATCAGTTAACCAAGCAATTGTGTAGCAGCTCCATCCATTAAAGTAGCAGAAATCAACAGGATAAGCACAAGGTCAGGACCCTACCAACAACTACCACTATTTTACCTACAACCAAGTGTTATCAGCACCTTTGACATACTGAGAGACCATGTTCAGTTTCTTTTGAGTGTTTTTTTTCCTCTTGAATTGAACTTGTGACTCCCACATGTCTCATTATGTACAGTATTTAACAAGCAGTACAATTTCAGCGTTTTCTACTGTCCAAATGACACCTTTGTCTCCCGTATCAAGACTTTCCAAGGGAGAGTATGTTCAGTTAAGTATCACTAGCAGTTAAGGCTGCTCCATCGGACTGGAGATCCATTATAAGCCAGCCAAGCCAGGGCTGAGCTCACATTGTGCTGCACTGAGCAGTCTAAATGGGGAGGCCTGTTGACTCCACCACTTCAAAGCTGGAATGAATAGCCTGGGGGCAAAAGTTGAGGAGGTAATGTTAAAGCTCGATGTCAAAATGTCAGCCAAATATCTCCTCCCTCTGGCACACATGTTGATAAAAACAGGTTGATTTAAATGAGGTGTTATTATCAGAAACATCCACCTACTACACGGTGGAGAGTTTAAAAGGAGGTGGTGGTGAAGGCTAACCATGTCCAGCCGTTAAGTTACTACGCTGCTTATATATATTAAAAAAAACAAAAAAACAAAGTGGGTAAAATGAGAAATGTGTCACACAGTCACACTGCACTGTAACACAATTATCTCGCTTTTCCTGAGCTGTGTGACTACACTGGGCCACAAAGTGTCTTTTCAACGTAAAATCTCGTCGTTAACGTTAACTCCTCCACCCTGCTCTCCGCTCCTCACTGACCGCTGTAGCAAAACACCGAGCTTTGTAAAAACAACTCCATAACTTACCTAAATCGTCCATAGTGGCTGCCTGGTCGTGGCCCGTGTCAGCTTTGTGTTCGGTGAGCCTCTCGACTGTTTACGAAGTCTGAATTTTCCTCCCAGAACTTCACCACTGCTCCTCCTGGAAGTTGGTCAGGATAGCTCTCGTGAACGCGCTGCGATTTGTGCATGTGTACTTCACTTGAGCGCGCGCTCTGACTGAGGCTCAGTAATGAGCGATATCTAGTGGCCACAGGGAGGAACTACACATTAATTTATGATTCGATAGATTAGATAGATAGATAGATAGATAGATAGATAGATAGATAGATAGATAGATAGATAGATAGATAGATAGATAGATAGATAGATAGATAGATAGATAGATACTGAACTAACACTAAAACATATACCTAGGACCACACTCTACTGTAACTCTGAAGTTGAAAATAACTATACAGTGAATCACTCTGTATATGGACTTCAATGAAATACAGGAACATATACAGGTATCTAATAAACAGGATGAGTGTAGCATGCAGTAAACAGGATTTGAAAGTGTAAGAGGACGGTGAACATGTTTACTGTTTGCTTAAGTATGAATTTAAATTAAATGTGGCAAAAGGGCACAGCTAGATTGTACTGCTATACATCCCCAGCAGCAAGCATCCTCCTCATCTGAAAAACGTAGAAAAATGGAGACAACACTGAAAACATGGGATAACGCATTTATTAAATCAGTTCATAAAACACCTTGGAATGTGACCATGAATGTAATCATATCCTCCCCAGAGATTGGTGCAGTGGGACATAAGAGGTAGCATAAAATAAAGAAATAAAACATGCTGTCTGTGTGAGATTCCAGTAAAATTTAACTAGAAAATGAAAAAAATGTTGCAAGTCCTTGTCTCTGCACTTCACATAACACAGGACTACACTTGTTAGGTGTGTGTAGATATTTAGTATTTAAAAATCCAAATGATGCGGAATCACAAAGTTTAATAATTAACTGAAAACAGAAAAATACTTAATTTCATACCAAAGCATTAACATAAGCAGAAAATGTTCCACTTTTTCCCATCTCCTATGTGTGTTGTACAGATGGCAAATTACTACAAAAACCACTGGATACATGTACCATTCAGCTATTATTGAATAGTACCCTAAGGTAAACACAAATTTCTGTGTCCACATAGTATCTCAGTGATCCAGGTCAGCAGCTGTAAAACAGCAGTGAATGGACATTCTGGTGTAAAGACACAGCACTAGTGTAAGAGGTTTTCTCAATTTTACTAAAAATTTAATGTAACAAACATATGAACTTAATGAATATTCTATTAATGATGAATGAAAACAAATAAGAGATTTGGTTTCTTAGACTAGTCTTTTCCCATATAAAACACAACAAAAGTGGTTTATTCTAAAATTGAATTATACATCTTCAGTCCTATAGTAAATAAACAGGTGATAATAACTGTCAAAAGTCTACTGATTTCAGCTTCCTCTCCTCCTTCTCGGTAAGGGGCTGCTGGGAGAGGATTTTGTCATGCAGACGGTGGTGTTTGCCTATACCCAGTTTCGGCAGACCTCGGTTCAGCCCCTCTAGCAGCACACAGGACTTGCACAGTGCTTGGCTGGAGATGTAGCCGCAGCGATTACAGGTCCCCTGCACAGGCATCTTCACCCCCTCCCGCACAGACAGGTTCTCACCGGAGTGAATGATATCAATGATGGAGCTGGGCCTTACGCTCTCCAGGTCCTTTAAAAAGGTCCTTGCATAGCCACGATAAGCATTGGGAGAGTAGATACACTCTGTGGAAAAGTAGTCCAACTTCTTAAAGTAAGCGTACAGAACAATTTCTTTTTCATACGCATATTTAAGGGGCTTGCAGCGCGGCACGACCCCTTCGCCCTCGCTGGCTGTGGAGATGGCAGTGCAGCGACGCAGTCGAGCTATGTCACCTCGCAAGACATTCATCAAAACCGTTTCTGCCACGTCGTCAGCATTGTGACCTGTACAAAAAAAAAAAACCACATACAGCTATTGAAACAAATTCTAAAAAAAAAATTATTCTTTGACATTAACACTGAGGCTGCTATCATATTTCAAGGTTAAAACTTGTATTGATACTTTAATAATGCCATTTGGATTTGAAGTTACCTGTACATATCTTGTCCACTTTCAGCATGATGGCTCCTCTGTCTAATGCCTGCCGTCTGAACACTCCACAGAAGGTGCAGTTATTTTTCAGTCCCACCTGCTTCACTATAGCATCCATAGTCCAGCCATACAGCTCCTCATAAGACACAATCTTCAGTGGCAGCTCATACTGTTGCTGATTCCTCTTTACGGTCTCCAACGAGTCGTCTCGGTAACCAGTGATTCCCTCATCCACTGAGAGAAGCATAAGTTCAAGGCCATAATTGTATCGCTCATTTAGGAGCTTCATTACATGTGCAAGCACTGTAGAGTCCTTCCCTCCTGAGGCAGCGATTCCCACTATTTCCCCAGGTTTGAAGAGCTTTGCTGCCACGATCGTCTGATGTACCTCCTCCTCGAAGGCCCAGAAGAAGCACCCCTTACACAACGAGTGGCCCGTCTTTGGACGTTTCAGCACAGCTCGTTTCTCAGTACAGCTGCTGCACAGGACAGGCATCTTTACTGTTGGAGGAAGTTTGTTGAATGATGTTAGAAATTAGCTAAACAAATGTTCCCAAATATTTTCATGTCAAATTCCTGTGAATAAATGAACCTATAATTCCCCATCTTTTTGTTGCAGATGTTTCAATACAGTCTGTTTCCGGTACATGGATTATCATTCATTGTGGTATCAAATCCCGTCCTTTCACCATGTTCACACTTGATATAAGTGATTTTTACAGTATTATTTTGGTAAACATACCCCTGAAATACCTACATCTAAGACTCCAAAAAGTTTAATATACTGGCTGTGCTTTGGGAAAGCTTCTATCAGACAAATACATTATTTTTCTAAAGAAGAGCTCATCACACAGAATACTACAAATCTGGCAATTAGCCCACTATGTGATTCAATATACATAGGCAAACATTGTCTTTGTCCCAGTTCAATACTACATACATACACACACACACAACAGTATGATAAGCTGGAGAAGTGACAGTGATTCATTATACTCGGTGTTAATTTGCTTATTAAACTAACTTTAATTAACTTTTACTGTGTTGTTAATTGGTGCCACTGTCACACATTGTGCAGCAAAACAAAATGGAGCAGCTATTTACACACGGACATTTTGGCTAACTCACCTTTTACAACATACGGGTATTATGAAAAAAGGTAAGAAGCCACAGTAACATCAGTGAATGGTATGTGTTCACGATATGCCGAATTCAAGAGTTGGAACAAATGACTCATAAAACGCCTTTAATCGTTATTTTACAGGAAATGTACTTTGGATAAGAAACAACACTTTTTTTAAATGCCAGTTTTGAAGGTGAATCTTGGCTAGCTAAGTTAGGTGTGAGGTTGGGTCTGTCCCCAGCAACAAAAACTTACTAGGCTGAAGTTGATACAGACGACAACTACAACCTTTCATATAACTGTTTGAAATGAGTTAATACAGGTAAAGCACGCGATAAATGACACTTAATTATCAGGTTTAGTAGCTTGATTATAGTCCAGCGACACCAAACTCAGAATCAACAACATTAAACGTGTTTCTCGCTAGCCAAGTTAAGCTAATAGTTAAATATATGTTATTTAACATTTCATACCAAAGTTTCCGATGAACCGAGGTCTGAATTGAGAGTGCGGGGAAGAAATACACGAGGAAAAGTACTGATAAAATATAACTTTTCTTACATAAACAAGATAAGTTTTACACGACTGGGTTAAGTAGCATGTTGTTTCATCATGTACCGTCAGCTCTTCCTCACCGGAAAACAGAGCGTGACTCACACGTCTGCAGCACAGCCTAGCGGTCGGGGGTTGAAATGTGCACATGAAGCTGTAATAATGAAAGCCCTGAAATGCATCTGTGGTGCCTTCATAGATGATTCAAATAGTTAATAAACATTACTGGCATAGCTTTAAATCCTTCCCTGTAGCGTGTTGTTGAGAAGTCTGTAAGCAGACGGCAAATCAGAGGTAAACCACACAACCAGGTCAAATGTAAGCAATAAAGATTTATTAATTTGCTTCAAAGAATGTCACTATTGCAACAGCTGCAATAGATATCAAAATGCTTTGTGGTGTACATGAAGGGCAAAGGGTTTGCTGCTGGCGGGGAGTAAGGCGGCCGAGGTCAGGGTTCATGACAGGGAAGAGTCACAAGCTTAGTTGACGGGGTGAAAAGCGCCCCTCTGATGCCACTGCATGTCTCTGATGCGCCTCACCGACTGGATCTGAGGAATCTGGGCTCCGAACTCAATGCTGTCCTTATACTCCCCCTTTTCAAACAGGTACTGATAGCCTCTGTAGCCTGGATACTGATAGCCCACCCAACTGGAGCACCAGCACGGAGAGTGAGGGAGAAGAGAGAAGACAGAGTTAGAGGTCAAAGGACAGTGAAAAGAGTATCATACAACATTTTTCTTGCACGGTGGACTCACGTGCCACTCTGAACCCGAACAGAAGAAACCTTCTCCTGGTAGCCGTGTGCGTGAAAGCTGGGGACATCGTCATCTATGATTTCTATCTTCTTCCCTGCAAAGCTGGGGTTTTCGTAAAGGACAATCTTGTGCTCCTGGCTGTCCTGAGAGAGCAACAAAACAATCCAGTGGGTGATTTATTTGTTGAGCCACTGTTGGGATGACTGATGGGGGGGTGGGGGGGGGATAAAAAAAGTGTGCTGTCTTACCACTTTAATCGGGCGGAATGCAACAATGGTGTCACTGCGCCTGCTGTTGGTCCAGGAATCCCAGCGAGGATACTCCCCCTTCTCAAACACATACTGCTCCCCCTTACAGCTGGCCTGCTCGTATCCCACCCATCTGAGAGGCCACAGGAGAAAAAGATGGAGGGTTGTGGTTGGTGCAGGAAATAAAGCTACTTAAATATATGTACCACATATTCATTTGTTTTTCTGTCCATTTTTTCCCACGCCATCCCTCTGCTCATTGAGGGTCAGTCCCTCTTTGTCTGTCAGTCATCTCCTTGTTTTCTGTCTGTCTCTGACCCACACTCACGGTCCACACAGCACCAGTATGGAGCCCACTTTCTCCACGCCTGCTTCCTGGAGGTTGTTGCAGGGGCCAGTCAGCTCATGGCAGCGTCCCTGGAAGTTTTCCTGCTCATAGATAACCAGCTGTGTACCAGTGGGAGAAAAGAAGAGAATATGTGTGAAAGAGTTCTGTGAGTGTTATTGAGCTACTGGTCTTAATTTCAAGCATGTCCATCTGTTGCCATTCTGATGTTTGGGAGATGCAAGCATCTAAATAAGGAGAGCGCACAAGTGCTTACAAGAAGGAGGAAGTTGTAAATTGTGTTTGAGTCAGTCTCTGCCTGTCCTCACCTTAAATGCACTGGTGCCTGGCTGCTGCTGCTTGGATGCAGGGTTCTGGTGGTCTGTGGCCATAGTGAACGGATCGGCAAGGATAAAACTGAAAAGAAACAAAGACTAAATTATAATTTTATTGTTTCTGATAAATATCTATGGAGGTTCACATAATCTAAAAATTTATATATATATTAAAGCTAAAATCTGAGCAGTTCAAACTGCTATTAATCCCTCTTTTACAGATTTTGTTTTCTATTATTTTCTCATATTCAAAAGTGCCCATTCCTGTCCCTCCAAAACAAATTCACAACCATCTGAACATAGAATTACTGCATTGCAGCATGGGATAGAGTTTGTAAAGATTAAACCTAAAACATAGTTGCAAAAGAAAAACAAGCGGTTAAAAAAAAAAATTATAAAGGTAAACTTAACAAAATACAGCACAACGGATATAAACCCCTTACCAGTACCTGTCTGTGCCAGTGTGTTTGTGATGGCACGATCAGCTCAATATATACGGGATGCCCAGGGGTGGAAACTTTGCCAACAGTACCCAAAGCGTCCAAGCTGGCCTGCAGATCGGCCTGCCATAGGCCCAGCACACTGAAATGAGGGGTCACCGTGTAGCCTCCCCCCTCCCTGGGGTGTCACACTCCCACAAAGTTATTTCATTAGTTGTCAGTTTTGTCCAGCCAGTCATTGTTCGATATCCACATGATTCAGCACAAACAGTGCCAAGAGTTCCACACCTACAATGAAAGGGAGAGAGAAAGAGAAGGATTGTAAAAGATGGGGTTTACTGTGCTGGAGAGATTGGGACTGAACTGAATAACAGTCCAAACACTGCTGAATATTTACACAAGTGTAGGTTTATTTAGTATTTCATTTCTAGAAAACAGTCGTATTGTTCAATGTGAAAATCCATTGCCGCTGCTGTTTGCAAAGATAAAAGAGAACAGCGCCTGTGGTTGGATTCAAGTTCAATCAAATGACATCTTTCTCCTGTTGACAGTAAAAAAAATTTTAAGTGACAATCCATTTTATTCAATGTAAGTAATATGGCACCCGAGTAAAGTAAATACATGTAGTGAAGCACTGTGTCAAAGTACAACTTTGAGGTTCTTGTACTTGAGTATCTCCATTTTATGCTCAGAAGGAAAATCTAATAGTTTTTACTCCACTATATTTATCTGACAGCTGCAGCTACAGACCAACTAAAGAGTGATTTCCCCTCCAAACATCTCAGATGGTTTCAATTAAATAATTGTTTGAAGCCCAACAAGGTCAAATTATCCAATATTTCACAAAAACAGCACAGTCCCTAAATCAGTATCATTTTGTGCAGCTGTCTTTTCTTCTTTTTCTTCTTTTCTACCATATTAATCTCACAACCATCAGATTTATCTTGTGACCGTTTGGAGGGGGTCGATTCCTGGGGTGGGATCCACTGAACTAAAGTACGTAACTGTATGTAAAGTAGATAAAACTATCTTCACCTCCACTAACTACAACAATAAAATGCTATAACTAACAATAAACAACATTTTGCTTATAATAACGTCTTCTGTACTGTTACTTCTGTACTGTTATTTTGAGTATATTTACATTGTTTACTGTATAAACAAGTAACGATATAAACACTTCTTCTACTGCTGCAAAATGGTTCATTTCCTCTTTTATTTAGTTTTAATGACCTGATATCTGCATGTGACAATATCACGAGGGGACAGAAGTTAAAAATATATATTGTGTGAATATGGAGAGAAGTCATTTTTGAGCCAAGTGTAAATCTAAGCATTTAAATAATATGTATAACTTAAACACAACTGGGTCAAAACACAACTGGGTCAACTGAGTCATGTGTGACTTGTGAGGACAGATAAACTAAAGTGGAGGTTGTAGATCTGAGGTTTTGTGTTGGTCTGTTTCAATGTAGAGGCAGAGGTGTGTCTACTGAAATACTTTACTTCTGTGCCATTTTTCTGCGCTTGTTGTGATACTTTAAATGTTTGCTCTGCTGCCTTTAATAGGGATCTTTTCACTTGGAGGTCATGGTGTAATTACAACACGGGTTAAATCCACTTTTCTCCTGCACACGTGCAGTTAGAAGGTGTCTGCATGGTCTTGAAGGCACAGCTCAGTGGGCATGAGAAGCATGTGGCAGTGTGAATACAACAGAGTATTTATGTTGGTATATAGGTGCAAAAGAGATTTTTACTTCAATGAGATACCTGATGAAATTTACTGTGAAGACTTCTATGCAATTTGTCTTTCTTAGACAGTGGTGTTAAGGTGTTCAGTACATTACATGATCCCCATCACAGCTGCCCTGCACCCTGAAGCTAACAACTGACCACCTCTAGCATTGATACTAAGGATACTGTCCAAGCAATCCTCCTGTTAATTCAGAGAGCTCATACCGTATTTTGTTATTTACCAATGAAAACAGTAGTGTATCAACCTCAGTGACTCCTCCCCTCACCCACCCACCACCTGTATACAGTAGCTCCAGCGGCGCTGACCTGACCTGGTGCTCTGACCTGTGTGAGGACGTCCATAAAGATCAATGCAGTTCTGTCATCTTGTGGTTGTCTTTCCATTTTTCAAACACCAAGATAACTTCCCCAGGGGTCACATAACACAACTGTCATATTACATTATGGTGCTGGGTACCTCAAAGAGCTGATGAATATAACAGTATGTGTGAACAGAGTGTGTTTTATTGAACTGACATACAGTGAAAGTCCTGGATGGAGACTGTGAGGATCATGGGCCTCAGCTCTTAAACTACTCACATCATGTGTAAAATGCTCCACCTCCTGTAGATGACTAAACCTCAGAGAGCAGAAACAGATCCAGTCGGCCCTAATTACCTCACAGTCAGAAATAGTTCAGTGAACTGTTTGTGGTGCATTCAAATGTTGTTTCATCATCTAAATTAATCTAATAGAGGAGTGTGCTTCTATAAGACAGATGGCCAGTTTGAGATACAATCAGGATTTTGGCAAATTCAGGTCTATGAGTTTTTGTGTTGAAAGACATGTGCTGCTTTTTCACTTCATTACACTTCATTTCAGTTCAACAGAACCAGGAAAAGATTGTATGAGGGAGCACTGGTTAATTATCTGTTTTTCCTGAGATTACAGCCAAGATTCACAATCAACATCTGGTTTGCAAAATGCAGGCCTGAGCCTACATCTAGTGTTCATGAGGAATATAGTATAAGCCTTTGCATGTATTGAGGACTGTATCAAAGACTTTAAGGGTACAAAAAGCAATATAGCTCCATATTTTAGTGCAACCCCTTTTGTGTACGTCTGAATTAGGGCTCTGGGTGTTAGAGCTCACGTCAACAAGACTTTATGCTGCAGTGAGAAGCACAGACTTCACTGTAGGACTGAAAGTGACACTACAGCCCAAAAATAGCTCATACACACCATGAAAATTAGTGTTAGAAATCCAGATAATCCTTATTCAGTGTGGTCAACCCCCCTGGACTCAATATGGATTGATGTTATGATGTGTTTTCTTAAAGCTCACAGGTAGAATGCATGTTTTTTTTGTCGTTGCATGTATGCATTACTGTCATGCTAGAAAATCTAAAGCATAGGGAAGAACACAGTGTCACTCTATTCTGTTTTTAGACCTCTAAAGGTCTCTTCTTAATCATGTTATAGAGGGAATTGTTTATATTTTTGAATAATACATCAATAGTACATTGAAATATTAGCCTGCATGTGCACTTTTATGTCATCATTAAAAGTAATCATCTGTTTGGATGAGAAGTCTAATATTTAACTTATCAAAACTATGCCCATAGCTGATATATTTTTCAATATTTACATGATTTTAATGTAGTATATATTAGCTCCTATATTAACCTGGTGACCATTCATCACGAGGATCATTAACCATCAATTGCACAGTGATGACTGTGGATGGGAATGCCGTGCACTCTGTTTTAATAGCGAGCATACGTACAGTATGACATCATTTCCAGTACTGTTAAGCAGATGCGTGTTCACATGTTGACTGAATAAGTCATATGCTCCTAATGCTGGATGAGCCGTCTGACTAAAGTGGGGAAACACAGGCAGTAAAAATGGCACACATGCCTTGGAAATGAATTCAGCTCTAAACACATCTGCAGTTTATCTGGAAGAAAAATATCTGCTGCACTATTTCCACATCGGTGTCATCACTGATAGTGGTTTTTCCACATCTTTACTATCTCAGTTTAAGCTATAATTTCCACCTTGACGCATAAGTATGACATCATCAACAACAGGGCCGACTCCAGGTCAAACAACTTTTATTCGCCACTGAAACATACATGGCACTCCTCACTGGGCACAAGCAGCGTTTGCCATGGTTAGGTTAAGGCAGAGGGCAGGCACTGTTGTCAGCGTGGGGGGAGGCTATGAGGGTAAGGATCCTGCTCAGCTGGCTCCAGCTGTTGCAGGGGGGGCAGGAGGTGCTGGGGCGGGGTCGGGGTCGGGGCCGGGGCCGGGAGCTGGATCTGGGTCAGGAACGGTGAAACAGCCCCTCTTGTGCCACTGCATGTCCCGCACACGTCGGACAGACTGGATCTGGGGTGCAGGGGCCTCCCAGTCATTCCAGTGCTTGAAATCTCCTCGCTCAAAGATAAACTGGCGGCCTCTGTAGCCTGGGTACATGTAGCCGACCCATCTACAGGAAGGGAAAACAGAAAATACTAGATTATAATAACTTATTATCTTGGAGTCAGACAGGTTAAACAGAAAAAAACAAGAGAAATGGATGAAATGGGGATGTAGGGAGGATCTTACGTTCCGTTAAGAGCCTTGACACTTGCTACACGATCCTGAAAACCGTGGCCCCACAAACTGGGAACATCATCATCAACAATCTCCATCTTTCTACCTGTAAATCCAGGGTTCTCGAACAGGTGTAGCTTGTGCTCAGCGCTGTCCTGTTGGGGAGAAACAGACACATGGATACTTGGTAAAACCAGGTAAAACAGTGATGGCAAAATACAAAATTAAAAGAGTTACTGGTAAAAAAATAACATATGGGCAGCTTCCATTTGAAACACTGCACATGTTAGTTTGTAAGATCTTGTTTTGCATTGAGACGAGCCACTCACCACTTTGAGTGGCCTTACAGACAAGAGGGAGTAGCTGTTCTGACTGTTGGTCCAGGTGTCCCAGCGTGGATACTCGCCCTTCTCCAGAATAAACTGCTCCCCTGTGAACCCATGTCGATCATAACCCACCCAGCTGTGAGGGAAAAAAGGAGAACACAGTTGGTAACATTTATCTAACACCACATCAAACATGACAAGGTTAATAACACATTTCTTGGTGCGTATGTGAGGGAAGATTTGTCCTTTACAAGCTAAGTTAAATGAAAGATGCACTTTACTCACGGTCCTGACTCGAC
Organism: Seriola dumerili; assembly: GCF_002260705.1. NCBI lineage: Eukaryota > Metazoa > Chordata > Actinopteri > Carangiformes > Carangidae > Seriola > Seriola dumerili. Next base: position 7,940,253 of record NW_019174272.1, on the reverse strand, counting down.
TATCACAGATCCGACCTTCTCCAGTCCCTTCTCTGACACATCTTTAGACTCTGCAGAAAACTCCGCCTTGCAGCCCTGGAAGTTCTCAAATTCAAACAGCACCACCTGAATCACAGAGAGAGAGAGAGAGAGAGTGAGAGAGAGAGTCATGCATGTCACCAGGAAGTTTGAGATCAAGACCTCCAAGAAGTGGCATTTAATGTCTACGAAGAATTCATGTGGTGATGATATGATACAGACAGGATCCAAAGGAAAGTGTAAGAGTAAAGCAGTGGAGCAGAGAGGAATTCCCCCTCCCATGCAGCTTTTCATCTCTGGTCAGTACCTTATACGTGGCTCCAGCTCCACCCTGGCTCTTCCCAGCAGCCAGCTGCTCCGGGGCACTCTGCTGCTCCGACATCCTCCTGATCCACTGCTCCTCCACTTTTTGGCAGCAGCACACACACAGACAAAGCACCATCCATCATACATGTACACACGGGAAAAAGATATGCACACAGGAGGAAAGCTCAATGTCATAGTTGCAATTTATAACTCACCCTTGAACAGGAGGATTGAATTCATTTTGGCTTAAAGTAAAGTAACAATCATGTGCATAGTATTCTGTTAACATGATATCAACTGACACAAAAGATTACAGCCTGATTCCTTAAAGTAAACAGTCATCAGTCCTTTACAGGTTCAGTTACAATCCATGAGTCCTCCAAACCTGGGTCTTCACTGATGCAGCACCATCTGACTCCACTGCATTGGCATTAATAAACCACAAGCTATTGATTCCTATGTCCAGAATGAGGCTTTTACCTGGATATGCCTGCTTGGAAGTGGTAGTGTCCCTCTTTCTCTGTGCCTCTTGGTGTTTGGTGGGGTTGAGCCATTAGAGGGCAGGGACAGGGGGGGGTATTTATGGTTTATTTCTGGCCACAACAGCAGAAAAGGGGAAGCTGTTGATACAGCAAGTCTGTCGCTTACATTGTGTCCGTAACACTGCCTCTCAATAGGCAGCTGTGTTGGCACACGCTACCCTGCCTGTCCGCCTGGCTGCCAGTGAGCACTGTGTGCGGGTACAGGGAGATAGAGCCAAGAGGATTCAGCAAACAGCCACGCTCAGCACAAACACATACATACACATACACATACACAGACACACACTCACGCGCACACACACACACGCGCGCACGCGCGCACGCACACACGCACACACACACACACACACACACATACACACACACACACACACAGGACTACACCCAATCTCTACCACACCAAACTTCCTCACACCTTTCTCGCAAATTTGGGTTGGTGTCATCAGATCAAATTCTTTCACTCACATGTTTAACAATAAACCTGAATAACTTTCATCACTTTCATCAGAGATTGTGATTTGATTAAAATTATTTTCATCAACACAAATCTTGATTATGTGAACACAACACTCACCCACCACAGGAAAGAAACACTAGACAGAGGCTGTAGCTAAAGTCAAGTAAATTTTATTAAGAATTTATTCGCTTTAGGACACTGGCCAGTACAACACAGTGCAATATACATCTTTACTTTCAAATAAAAAAAGGACAAGAAAGGACATAAAAATAAACCCTCAAATTTTATGACAAAGTAAAACATCCATGTACATAGAAACCAGGGACAATCACTCCAAAGACTCGATCAACACATTCACTTGCATTGCATGAGCACTCCAACAATACAGGAGACAAAACATGGCCAACAAGAGGGGGCAGAGGTCAGTGCTGTAGTGCATCAAGTGACAAAGTGCTTTACAGGAGCGCAGAGCGAGTGGGTGGATGGCAAACATGAGGAGTTCAGCTAGTAAGCAGGTGCAAACAGTCAAATCTGCTTGGAGTTATACAGAGGCTAGAGAGTCATTTCAACAATGTAGAGAACGAACGATCCCTCCAACTGGAGTCATGTAAACCAACACCCCAACTCTGAGCCAGTCAGTCTGAGCAAAGCCTGGTTTGACAATAAAGATTGTGCATGCACATTAATGGGGACAAAATAGAGGGAAAATTGCACATTCATTGGAAAAACATTGTCAAAACATGATCGAGGAGTGTGTGAGGGAGACATGTATGGCTTATAATGGATGCTTTCAGCTACAATCATTCTAATAAAGGAAGGAAGAAAGGTTGAGTAGTGTTTTCATAAAAGACTGAAGAATGTATTTGTGCTGAAAAGGAGTGTGCATGATTGACAGAAGCAAAACGTAGTTGGCCAAAAGTCCCCCATCGATCTTCCACAAAGACAAAACATATTTAGACAAAAGATATACAGTACAGTATGCAGGAGCTGGGACACTGTTAGGTTGCAGGGTCTATATCAAATTAAAAGGCTGTAGAGCCTCTACGGTAGTGATGCATCTGAGTGTTGTTTTTCAAAACTAGCTCTCTGTCTTTGTTAAATCAATGATAATACAAATATAACATTTCCTGATTACACTTACTAACATGATATACACTCCCACTGACAATCAAGTCAGAGGTGATTTGTTCTCTATGTTCAAAGATTACTAGCATCTGAAATGTTATCCTATGGCAATGCTTGTTTGACTCCCACCAACGACCTCCACAGATAACACATGCACGGACGACGCAGGCGCAGCCAAGTTGTACATATCAGTGGAGTAAGGAAACTAAATACAAACATCTCGTAGAGGATTGGCTGGATTGTCCTCCAGCTCACGATGAAGCACATCCAGGATAGAGAGGCGTCGTGGTCCCACAAGAACTGCCTTTTCTCCTCCCCTTTTCCTGGTCCCTGTTAAACCCTCCTGGTGCAGGAGAGCTCCCACAGGTTCAAGCATGAAATGGATAAAGAAGAGCAGCCCGATGTTTGTTTTTTTTCCTCCTTGCTTGTGTTTTTCTTTTTCAATAAGACATTGACTCTCCATTAAAAAAGGCACCATGCACATTTATCGACCCAGACGGGGAGAGAACAAAAAAAAAAAAAAAAAAAAAAAAAAAAAAAAAAACAACAAATAGAAAATAAAAAAAAACATCAGCAGCTGTAGATTCACCTCTCCTGCTCTCTGGGTCAAACGTTAAGACTGTGTAGCCGGGCGTATGATCGGCCGTATGGGTAGGGCTTCTGTTTTCATATAGATTCATCTGTTATAGCGTCAGCCATTCCAGAAGATCCCGCCATGAGTATAGGAGCGGGACGTCGCGTGACGGGGGTGTGAAGGGCGAAGGGGCGGCGCAACCTTGCGGAGAGAGAATGAGAAGAAAACAGTTGGCAAAGATTAATTATGGAGCGTTTTGATGTGCTTTTGGAAAGAGACACACAGAGAACACTAAAACTAATCTCAGCCCTCATTTATTTTTCCTAGCTCTCACTTTTCATATTGACTCAAACGCTCTTGGACTTCAGCTCTTTCAAGCCACTGGGGTGAGTCCTCCTCACTAAAGGATATGAGAAGTTTAATGTGAGAAAACAAAGAGCTAGAGCAATCCTTGTCTCCTGAAAAAGCATCCTCTATGCAAACGGTGTCTCTTACCCATTTTCCTTTGCCAACCAGGTGGGGCAAGTACAACGGGCTCCCGGGGAAGGAAGGGGGACTTAGGCCGAGCGAGAAAGCTGGGAGGGTTAGAGGGAGTAGGTCCATCAGTTTGATTGTCAAGAGTCACCCCTCTTTTTGCAGCTGGGCCTGAGAACAGGAAGAGCCATTTCAGAAATTTCAGGGGAGTTGAAAATAAAAATACATCAGTTCAGTAGAAAAATACATCAAAGGAGCTGTGCTTTAATGTCAGAGTCAGATTCCATTGGTTAACACAAGAATACTTTAAGTAGAATTCGTTTTTCTACTCAGGAAAAGGCTCAACCTTTAAAGCTTGAAGGGTCCCATCCCAGGGAACAGGGCGCGACTTCTCTTCTGTGGTGGGAGAAGGCAACAGCAGGATTGGGCGTCAGCTCCTCTGGCCTGCTCCTCAGAGTCTGAGTCATCGTCTTTACTCTAAACCTTTGCCTCTGTTCATGGGGGGAAACAATATATTTTCGTACATGTCAGCATGTATTTGTCAGTTAAAAAATGGGGGATGAGGTGGGTTGCAGTGAGCACATTCGTTTTCCACTAAAACTGCAAATTCGACTTTAACAAAATTAATTTTCTGAGTGCATTAATTATTCACCACCGGTGTTCAGTGTAGAACGTGATGGAGAGAGCTCGTAATCAAGATTTTAAGCTTGGTTTTGTTTGGTGCAGAGAGGAAGAATGAAGATTAACAAAGAATAAAGTGCTTAACGCTGTGGAGTTCGGTAAAGCCCAGTCCTCAGTGTATCCTCGCCTCTCCCTCTAGCAGCCGCGCACTGCTGACGGGCGGCTCGCTGGGTCGTGACCGGTGGCGCTCGTTTCTTCCCCGCTGGGCTCTGGAAGTCGGAGAGCGCTGGTGTCTAACAGAGTGGTCGGAGCCTGGATGTCAAGAACAGAAGAAAATATATGAGGCAAGATGTAAACAGGCAAGTCTCATCGAGAACATAAAGTGCAAAACAGTTGGATGAGCCATTCCGCCCATGTGTAGAGGCTACAGTCCTCGTCTGCAGTTGGCCCCGGTTCGAGTCCCGATCGGACAGCCCTTAGCTTGCATGTCATTCTCCTCTCTCCTGCCTCCCCATTTCCTGTCTCTCTCTACTGCACTTTGTCCCAATAAAGGCACAAAAGCTGAAAAAAATAAATAAAAATAAATAAGATAAATAAAAAGAAAGCCCAAACGGGAGTAAAAAACAAATCACCAAATAACAAGTCCCAGACATGACGGAGACCGCAACATTGTAAATCAAAGCTTCCAACAGTGTTGACAGGAAACAAAAAGTATGACTCAGACTATTTGATTGTAACTGTGGTTACAGCAACCACACAGTTTTGTTTTTCAGAAGTTTTTTCCTAACTTTTTTTTTATAACACCATTTCAGCTCACTCCTGCCACTCCAGCTCAAGAAGACAACATCCAGCCCTTCACCAAAGGAAGAAAAACTCCCCCACACAACGCCAGGTGGATCGTGCCTCACAGTTGAAACTGACACTTCTGTGACGGCCTTCAGTTTCCTCCAATCGTACATCTGAACGAGCCAGCCACTCTCTTTTCCCTGATGTAAGTGTACCTGCAGTGACACGCTGAGTCAACCACAGCTCTGGTCTTTTTATGTCAACATGTGCCCGGTCCGTCATGTCTGACTGTGTGTGATTTTGTTTTATCCGTTTGGGTCTTTTTCTTTTTTTAATTTAATTTATTTATTTTTATTTATTTTTTTCAGGCTTTTTGTGTGCCTTTATTGACAGTGCAGTAGAGAGAGACAGGAAATGGGAGGGGCAGAGAGAGGAGGAATGACATGCAGGCTAAGGGTTGGTCCGATGCGGGACTCGCACCGGGGCCAACTGAGCGAGGGACTGTAGCTCTACACATGGGGCGGATGCTCATCCCAACTGTTTACACTTATGTTCTCGATTACTTGCCTGTTTACATCTCTGGCTCATATATTTTTCCTTTCTGTGTCTTGACATCCAGGCTCCGACCACTCTGTTAGAACACCAGCGGTCTCCGCTCCAGAGCCCAGCTGGGGAAGAAACGAGCGCCACGGTCACGACCCAAAGCAAGAGCCGCCGTCAGAGGCTTGCGCTGCTAGAGGGAGAGGGAGGAACCACTGAGGACTGGCTTTACCGAGACTCCAACAGGTTTAGCATTCCCCTAAGATGAGCTGTAATCTTTGTGTTATCTTCTCGTTTGCACCAAAACAAAACCAGCTAAAATCTTGATACGATTGCTCTTCCATCAGTTTAGCACTGAACAGTGTGAAATGGTTGCACTCAGAAATTTTAAATTTTTGGTAGTCCTGAATTGCAGTTTTAGTTTGGAAAAACCGAATGTCTCACTGCACCCACCTATCCCATTTTTAAACTGACAACTACATGCTTGGACATGTTACGAATAATTTGGTGTTTTTCCCCATTGACAGAAGGCAAAAGGTTGAGAAGTTAAAGACGAGACTCAGACTCGAGGAAGCAGGCCAGAAGGATGCTGACGCCATGTCCTGCTGTTGCTCCCCTACCACAAGAGGGCGCCTGTTCCCTGGATGGACCCTTCAGCTTTGAAAGTGAAGCCTTTCCTGAGACGAAGAAAAACGAATCTACGTGAAAGTATTCTTGTGTTAATGCAATTGGAACTGACTCTGACCATTAAAGCACACCTCCTTTTCATGTATTTTCAACTGAAACTGAATGTGTTTTTATTTTCAACTCCCTGAAGTATCTGAAATGGCTCTTCCTTGTTCTCACGGCCCCAGCTGAAAAAGCAGGGGTGACTCTGAAATCAAACTGCATGGACGCTACTTCCCTCTCCCTCCAGCTTTCTCGCTCGCCTAAGTCCCCCTTCCTTCCCCGGGCAGCCCGTGTACTGCCCCGACCTGGTGGCAAAGAAAATGGGTAATGAAGACACCGAATTTGCAATAGAGGATGCTTTTTTCAGGACAG